>NC_051431.1:827524-882774 GCF_001649575.2 Kryptolebias marmoratus
CTGGACCTCAGGACAACTAAAGACCTGATCACCTCTGAGGACCAGACTGGACCTCAGGACAACTAAAGACCTGATCACCTCTGAGGACCAGACTGGACCTCAGGACAACTAAAGACCTGATCCCCTCTGAGGACCAGACTGGACCTCAGGACAACTAAAGACCTGATTTAAGGGATGTGGAGGACACCTAAGGGTGCTGGAGGTCAGACAGGTATACTGGGACATGCCCATTCAGGGTTTTATAGATCATCAATAAAACTTTTTAAATCAATTGTAAACTGACATGGAGCCAAAGATCCAAGTCTGAACAGCTTTCCTCTGGTAGAGATGTTCACCTGCTGCTCGTTTAGAACATCTTTCACTTGCAGCTTTGATGGATGTTGTTGACCAATAATCTGCTGGTCCAGTGTGACGCCCAGTGGCTCAACAGAAATATAAATAACTGTAAAGATACAATAAGTGAAACTTTTGCAGTTACTTTCGTATATTTAAACCAACATTTCCTCTGGATAATTTGCACAAACTTCACAGCCAGTTAAAGTGTTCATTCCTTTCCACCTGTGCTTGTGTTTCTTTCTGCATATTTGAGTTTATCCATAGTCATGAGTAAGACCAACACCACGGTTCGGTGTCTCGTATATCCAGCCTGACATTAACAGACAGGCCTTCTGCTCTGAGATGAATGAGAAGCCAGATTGGGTTGAAGCTGATGAAGTGCCCTGATGCTCATTAGACGGTTGCCAATAAGCTGATGGATGCTTCTCAATTTATAGGCGTTGCTCTTGTAATGATGAATGGGGTTGCATTTAAAGGAGCTCATCTTTCTCCTTTTTGCTTCTTCCAGAACAAAAACACCACCAGTGTATATTGAATTATTTGATTTAATAAAGAAAACCTAATTAAAGCTAAAAAGCAGAGCATAAGTGTGATTAATGTTACGGTCATTACCAGCAGAGTACAACAACACTGACTCAGACTAACCTGGTCTCCTTTTGAAAACAGTTTTAACTTATAAAGGACAATTAATAAAACTTGTTTGATTGTTTTTTTCTTTTTATTTGAACTTTGGTGGCAGACAGAGAAATGGGTTTAGGCTTCCAAGATGATATCACTGCAAACTGTGAGCATATTATTAAGAAAAAAACAAAAAAAGGCAATAAATAAAAATTACTGCGTTCATACAGATGAAGCACTGTGAGGATCAAAATAAATTACTGTAGTGGAAAGTTTCCTTCATGCCTGCACCACAGTTGTTGTTTTATGATTCTCAGTAAGTTAAAAAGTAGCACCCCTTAAAGAAATACACTTTGCTCACTGCTCTGCGTGCAAAAGATATAAGCAAACACCTCAAACAATCAGAGCTCTACAATCACACCAGTAAAATTAACTGAGTTATAACCATTTTTGTATTTGCTAAAGCCAATTAGCTGTGGCAGCCATCTTGAATTGGGTTGACTCCAGTTGTAGATGTACAACTAGTGATTACTTTCCAAGAGAGTCATTGAAATCTGTCCACAGGTTCATGAAGTATCTTACTGACAGACATACAGACAAACACAAATACAGGCGATTACATGATCTCCCACCTTTTATGACGCTGTGTGGGAAAAACATTTATGAAAACTATAAGAATAGAAATCCTAAACCATCAGTTTACATTTTTAAATCTCCCAGAGGACATAGTATCCCTGTCTTTTTACAAAATGAAATGATTTTTGGAGGTTTTAACTAAATCTCTGTGACATCCTTTGAATAATATCACACATAAATGGAGTACTACACCCCCACCCCACCCCATAGCAGAGCTCTTTGGAAGGATTGGAATGAATCACTTGACTTCCCTCCAAACCCTCACTTGTCAGTCGGCCTTAGTTGAGATCTGACCTGCAGCATCAAGCTACAATACAACCACAAATTACACTCAATAAGCATCGTAGTATAGCATGTAATATTACTGTATAATGGTGCATATGGTACAGAATATTAAAAACTGCAATTATATAAAAACAAATACCTCACAGGCAAGTTTACTTTAAACTGCAGCACTGCAGCTAAAGAAAATGATCTCTGATCTCTTTTCGGCTCTTTTACTTGCAGGTATCTGCGGGAGGTTTTAGGACTTTAGGGGACCAGTTTATGATGCTTATTGCTATTTAAGCAAGTTCACTGGAACTGTGGCTTTTTGAAATTCCTATAAGAGCTTATTTGGCTCATTGAGGACTCTGTGATGACATGAGGGGATGTGATTGGTTCATACAAAATGAACAGGGATTGGTACCTGCATTCAAGTTGCTGATGTATCTGTTTTAACTGTTATCGTGTTTCTTTGAGCATCTGCAGCACCAAATAGGTGATTTGTTGTCTGAGTACTGACTCCTAAAACTCCTTCTACTGAATGTTTGAAGCATTTAAAAATTTAACCACAAACTCACAACACGCAGCTCCAGCTACAACGTCCTTGTTGTTGCTGTCATTGATGGTAAATGTCACACGCTTGAGTGACGCTGGCTGTCAGCTAAGTGCTCTGCATTTACAGCCTCCTCCTGGTGCTGAAATATAAGCTCTTGTAACCACTTCAAACTGCCCTATTAACTCTCACAGAGTCCTTAGAACTGTTTGATCTGAAAGCACCTTATGATTGGCACACAATTGTTAATTTTGCAAATAGGATCTCAAAATTAATGATTGTGTGGTTGAAGATTCAAATTGATGACTCTCACATCAGTCCACCCATCCATTATCAGCCGTTTGTTCTGGAGTCAGGTCGCATCAATGATTCCCAGTTCATTCCTTAGTGTTTTATTTATATATATATATATATATATATATATATATATATATATATATATATATATATGGAATCAGTCAAAGTTTGTTGTTTCCCTCTGATATAATTTCTATCCAAGAGACAGAAGGTGTACTTGTGTTTCATTGTCTCTAGATTTCCAGAGAAAAGTATAATTTTACCTCTTCACTGCTCATGTTTTTCTGGAACATAAAAAACTTCTTTGAAACAAATCCAACCAGCAGCTGAAGTATGAGGTGTTTTACTCTGGACTGAAGTAGTGGAAGTGGTAACGCTGCCACCACCACCGTTATCCTGCATGTGTGTCCAAGTCATGAATTTACAACAGTGTGAAAAAAAAGAGATTGAAAAGAAAAACAAATTACCTGCGAGTATAAAAAAATTACACATAAGAAGAGGGAATTAAACGCAAATGATAAGTGTCAGGGTGAAGCGTGGTCATTATTAGATTATCTCTTTTATAGACGGGAGACAGAGGCAGGGGATCAGAGCGTGAGCAATTGATTCCCAACCGGCAAGAACAAACAGCCTTTGAAATGATGCTCTGATTAGGCCAAGCAGCAAGATTAGTTCATCAATAACACAAATGAAAAACAATCTCCATTTATCTCTCCCGCTCCGTGCCTCTCTGCCACATTTCTTAAACCCTGGCTCAATTTCTGCCCCTGTGAAATTGGTCTTTGGTGGACAAATCAATAATGTGTCTGCCACACTGGCTGGTCATTTTCTGATATTGCTGCTTTTCAATGTCAAGGCTTTGCATAGAGTCTGGAGTATATATATATATTTTTTTACCTCTAGCCTTAGTCACTAAGAGAATCAGTTGCTTGAATCGGTTTTAGGATGTGCCACATCTGGGCTTCTGATGACTTCTCAAACTGATTTAAAGCTCAGATGTTTATTCAAGTCAGAAAACGCTTAAGCATAATTAAAAAACAAACAAACAACAATTCACTCTCAATTCAACTCGCTTACAGAAAAGTCACTTTTTAAAACTTTCATTCAACTTAACAGAAACCTTAAAATCAAAACATGAATCAGCCGTTTGAGATAAAAACAGATCATATATGAGAAAGTAGGAATATTAATAGTGATGGAAGTCATTAAGTTTGTACCTGATTATGTTTGGGTATAAATTACACAACATGGCTTGGTTTAAAACACGCCTTTTTAATTTTAATAACTGAGAATCTGAGAATGAAGTCAAGCCTGAGTTAATAAAGTTCCAGATTCAAATGTTTGTTGTTGTGCTCAGGGACCAGACTAACTACTCTCAGCAATACAAGTCATGGCAACAGATTTCTCTGGATTTTGAGCATTTAAACGCTGTCCCAACATGTTCACTAACTGTGGTTAAATAGAACTATATGTGTGACTTCCTACACGAATGATCTGGCCCTCCTGTTTTTGTTAAAATTAGAAAAAAATTATTGCCTTTAGTTACCTAACAATTAATTATATAGTCTAAATTTGGTTTAATCATCTGCACTAATTCATGATATATATATACAGTATGCATAAATATGTTTTGTCAAATTAATTTTTAAATTGTTCGAGGAGTGAATCGGTAAACTTTCTATCAATCATGCAGTAAATGAGAATGTTTCACACATTTAAAAAGGAAGCTGTGAAGCAGCACATTCTAAAAGATAAGCAAAGCTAAACTTTTAAACAAAATGCATCCATGATCTGTTTGTGCTTTAGGTAAGAGTTGGGGATGACTCTCAGCTACTACCACAGCAAATTTCAGCTCAATGTCCATAAAACCCTCTGAATGTAGACATGTTTGTGTCTGCTAAGGTCAACTAGCTGAGGCGGCCATCTTTAAGTGGAAGTGACTCCAAGTTGTTAGTTGAGTGTGTAAGTTCTACAGCTGGGAATTTCATCAAAATCTGAGATATTTTGCTAACAAACCCTCACAAATGCAGACCGGTAATTACATGATCACCCACCTTTTATTGTGATGATAAAAAGTCTCATCACTTCTGAGTATTTAGTATTATTAGAGCAAACCCACAAGCTTTAGTTTCCTGTGAAAATCTATTTATTAGTTGCATAAATTTTAGTTTACAAATAAAAATCTACTTTTTACTGAGGATAAAGGGACTCTTCAGTATTTTGTGAGATTCAAACCTTAATGAACACATCTCAGAGAAATGTTCAGCCTGTTTAAAAGATTATAAAGAGACTTTAGTGCTTGCTTTAAAAAGAAAATATGCTGTCATCACAGCTGAAATGGCAGTTCTAAAAAATAAAGCTTTATAGGAGAAACCAAGTGTGTGAGAGCTGAATTCAAACACCTGTCAAAAAGAGAAACAAGTGTGTTCTCATACCAGAATAAAAACAGAAAATTAGTTTTTAAGCTGTAAAGACAATCGAGGTGTCGTTTAAAAAGAGATACACTCGATGGAAGCATTTTAAAAGAACACAATAAAACATTTAAACACTGTGATGTGAGCGTTGATAACATTTTCTCTTCAGCTCCACAGAAATTTAAAGTATATGAGTGTGAAGGGGTGTCACAGACAGAAAATAAGGTGGGAAAGCTGATGATAGAGCAGGCAGAGACGGCAGGAAAAAAAGGAGAAATATGTTCTGTATGCATTACAAAAACCCCGACAGGATCACGGCTGAGATTTTAAAAAGCTTCAGAACATCATAAAAACTTTACAACAAACCTTTCAAACAAGGAGGTACTGCTGGTCAGGTAGAGAGACCAAAGAGTTGGAAGTAAGGATTTAAACTTATATCTGCTTTTATTTGAAACAAAAGATTGATGTTTATGATTGACCTCAGGGAAAATAAGTTGCTGATCCCTGCTCAGTCCGAGTCTGAGTGGAAATTACCCAAATCTTACAATTACAGCCTCACATTGTGGCTCCCTGTTGCTTTTTATTAGAATCAATTCAAGTAAATGAAATAATTTGTTTTTACAGTTTTCTCAGTGATTTCTGGTCTGACAGCTGCAGCTGCTTCCTGTCCTCAGCTACTGGTTCATTTATTGAAAGAAGACTTTTATAAAACACGTAACATAAATGTGACCAACTTGTCTATTATCACTGTAACCTGTGATGTTTACTGATATTCAGAAAATGTTCTGTACTCCTTCCATTGGGTTTCCCCAGAGTGAAATGTGGCACAGATTGCTCACATATTCACATCACAGCATGTCTGCATGAGAATGGAGGTAATTTTGACAATTGCAAGTTGTTCTGCAGGCCTGTTCACTCCCTTGTACCATTATTCAAATGATTATTTGGAATTCAACAGAATACAAGCTCTCTGCTGCTGTTGCTCACTATTTTTGCCCATTCCATGAACTTTAGACCCACGGTAACATATTACCTTCATAAATAAGACCCATACAAGCATCTTGTTTCCATCTGTCACCACAGAATGACAGAATACAGGTGAGCTCCAGGGTCAAGGTGCATCAGTGTCACATCGGCCCATCAGACGCCGTCCTTTTCACAGTGATCAGGGGAAAATGTGCAAAATCCATTTTTTGTACATGCAGCTGACATCTGGAAGATTCTGTTACAAAAGGATGAGTCACAGAAACACAAACCTACGCTTGCAAACAGACCAACTCCATCAACATCGTAGCATGTCGCCCACTGCTGTCAAACACTCTCCTCCTCTCCTGCAAACACTCACGCTTTCAGAAGTTCTCCAAAGAAAACACATTAAACCTCTCCTGATGTTGTTATCATTGTGAATTCTACCCAAAACACACATCAGCTGCACACCACTCCACACACCTTTTTCACAATCATGAAAAATATGCACAAAATGCAAAAGATCCTCCGTCTCTCAGCCTTCTTTTGTTATTTTAGCTTTCCTTGTCATTCCTCTTCTACACCTAAATATTACCTCTTCTCTTCCTCGACTCTCCTCAGAATGATTCTGCTTCACGACTTTTTTCTGCTCATTCTTTTTTCTTTTTAACTTTTTTCAAATATTTTCTATTTTCCTTCATATTCAGATAAATCAGCTGCCAGCCTCTCAGTTCAACCTGTTTAAGTTTAAATGACGTAAAATCAAACAAAAGTGCATGAATAACTGAGATTTAAAACCATTTATTCTCATTTTATAGTGTATTAACAGGTTTTACAGGATTAAAAAAAATATTGAGTTAAAAAAACATCTTGAATATCTTTCAGAAATATTAAATTACTTCAATTTAAACCAAAAAATAATGTCTTAGACCTTGAAATTGACTGAATCTGTATTTTATGCATCAATGAATGTTTAAAAGAAAAAAAATTTGGCCTCTAAATTGAAAAACATTCTTGTTAATAAAAGTATGAACTTGGGTAGATAAACAAACCACAGGCTTTTTTTTATTCTAGTAAAGTGGTGCTGGTATTTTTACCTTGACTTTTCACTTTGACTTTTTGGGAAAATCTAAATTTGTTGACTTCCTTTTTAAAATAATTGTGAGGAAGTGATTTTGGATTAATAGTTTCTAATTATCTGGAAAAAGAAGAGCACTGATGCTACTACGTCCAGAAAAATACAACAGGCATCTTTCTATTTTTACAAAGTGAGACTTTTATTTTAAAGAGAAACTGTGACCTTTGTTTTGAAATTAAAGGTAAAAGCTCTTCCTGTTGTCATTTAGGTTTTATAGGACTTTAAATTACTTATTTCTGCAGAGCCATTTTACTCCGTCTTTTTTGGACTGGCAGAAACGACTTATGAACACAAATTAATTTTTTTTAGTGACACTGTGTTTTATGTAAGAGACCCTGCACTTCCAGTTTTGGAGAACTCAAAAAAATGGGAGTTAATTAGAGTATAAATTTCCTGTGTCCTATAGAGACACACAAAGTGTAAAGTACAAAAATGTTTGTTTATTGGGAAGAAAGTTTTCAAAAAATCTGAAAAGATTTAGACAGTTTCAAAGTTTGTGTCAGACATCATCACACTGTAAGGTGAACAGTCTGTGGTAAAATCATTAAAAAGATGATAAAACTTTAATTTTAATGGTGTCAAAATGCTTAAAAACATCAAAACTCCAGTTCAGTTATGTAAAGCTCAGACTTCTGTGCCACATATAACCTTTAAATGATATTTCCACATTTAAGTATGCCTGAGTTAGTTAAATTCAGAAATTACAGCCTCAAAATGCTTGCAGGAGAAGTTAAAGAGAAAGATTTCAAAATGCATGACTGGAGGTTTCTGTCTGACCCGCCTCATGGAGATACTTTGTGAACAGTTTCAGAGGGCTGCGCTCCCTAATGACTGTCTGTGGAGAAAACGCTTTTTAGGATGCATGAGATTTCTGGGCTCCTGCGCCGCTCTGTTAAACCGAACAGCGAGAGGAGTTCCAGGGGTGCCCTTCATCCCCCATGACAGTCGCACACACAACACAAATGTGTTTTGTAGTCAAGGAGCGAGCCACAGCTTGTTCTTGGTGTCGAGAGACTCCCCTGAAAGAATAAATGACACTATGCTGCTCAGCAGCAGGACATCAAATCGTTTCCAGCATCGTTTTAATGTTCTCTCTGTTGCCTGTGAATGTACTGTCTGATGAGAACATACACAGACCTGTGGAACTGCTTGTAAATGTAACTGATGAAATAAATGAAAGCTCTTCTGCATATGACCTCAGAAAAGTCATTCTACTGAAGGAAAATAATTTCTGTTAGAAATGCAACAGAATGGGAATGAAGCACCTACCTCTCCATAAAAAAGCAACCAATGTTAGCTTATTCCTTAGACCGGAGTCAGGTTTTTAATTATTTGTTTTTATGTAATTCATCACTATAAATTTAGCAGCAAAAACACTTATGAGCATCTTTGCATAATCTACCAAATACTGCCGTTACTCATGAGAAAGACTCTCTCCTGACCCAGAGGGAACATCCCGTCTTTTTCTGGTTGAGAAACTCAGATTTAGAGGAACTAACTTTCATCTCAGCCACTTCACACTTGCATGCAAAACCTTTACTTATGGCTTAGGACACTTAAAGCACCACAAGATCTGCTAAAAGCAGCACATTTATTGAGCACCATGGAAATTGGGCTGCAGGGATGATTAATGTTCTCACATTTAAACTTTAATCATTCTGAATTCTTCTCATGCTGCAGGAGAACACATGTTCATTCAGAATATTTCTTGGTTCTTGGGTTGAACCTTGAAGGATTTACAGCAGTGGAACCTAAAGTTCTAACTGAGACCCTAAAGTGGGTCACAAAACACAAAGTGTGGGGTGTAAGGAGGATCTCCAGAAATCAAATTAACTTTTACAATGATTGTTATTACTATATTTTTTCATATATGCTACAAAAGATTAAATGTATTAATCATAAATTGGGGAAATTAGTATAATGTTACTGAGGCTGTTTGTGTTTATCGGGCAGTTTGGTTGGTTTGAACTCAAATAAAAACTTAAGGCAAGAAGATTTAGGAGCTTTGTGTCTTGACTTGACTTCAGGAGAAGCAAACTCTGAAGCTTGACTTGATGAACTTGAGGCAGGAGTTGAATTATATTTTCAGCAATGATTCAACTTTAGCTGCAGCTCTGATGATGGGTCAGGTGATGAGAAGGTCTTGAGCAAGTTAAAGTGTGTAAAGTTGACTTAGGATGATTAGAGGTTGTGTGTAACTCTAGACTTTTATCGAAGAGATGAAAGGTTGGATGCAGCTGCAACAGTAACAGTTTCTGTAACAATGTCACTATTACAGCCTTCTATTAAAACGTATTGCCCATTTTTTGACCAGTTATTTATTATTAAACCAGTTATTATGGATTGAGTTCCTGCTGCTCTAACTTGACACCGAGTGGATTTCTGAGGAGCGGCACATAATTATTTTACACTTTATTTAACTGTTATTGATGGAACTAAACCTTTTCCCATCTTTGTTATTCAACTTTTCAATTTATTTGGTAAATGTTATTTTATTGGACATTTAGAACGTCATAAAATATCTAACAAGCTTCTCTTCACCTCAACTTTATAAAAATCCTGCCATTCCAGCATAAAAAATGTAGAATTTCATTTTTATTTGAATTTTGTCGCAAAGCCTATTATTTAGCAACAATGTTGGGCAAATGTATGAATGCATCTGTGCCACACATTACACACAAGAATGTTGAAGTTTGTTTTTGTGCATTTGCTCAAATTGTACTTTTTGGAATGGAAATTCTGTTTGTGTGGGTTTTGTTAAAGTCACAGCTTCCTGTAAATCATATTCTGAAAAGGAAAAATGTCAGAGTCACAATGGATTCAGAAAATGCTTTGCATATCTAGAAATTATGATCAAAATAATGAAAAACAAACAAACTCCAGAAGTTCTCCAAGAAGACAGCAGTCAGAGAAAGTAAGAGTTGATTTGAAGCTGTTGGGGTCCAGGGTTTTTGAATGGTGGGGCTGCTGTCTCACTTTTGTCCACCAGAGGGCGTCCTGAGGTTTTGCCTGGAGGGTTGGTCTACAGCTCCTGATCCAGCGCACCTGGTGCCAATCTCGTCAGCTCCTATATTAGGAGGGAGTCGCCGTCACTTCACTGCCAGAGTGTCACCTATGTTCGGACTTTCCTTCAGGACTCTGTGGACCATCCAGACATCAGGTCAGACGGTTCCCTGACCTTGATTCCTCGAGGAGCTGACTAGACACCCAAGTCACGTTTCTCTAAGCAGTGGAACTCCCCATTACCCGTCCACCCTCCAACGCCGCCTCTCCAGCCGTCCTCTTCCTCCCATCGAGCCCTGGACACCCCAGACGCCTCCCCCCCCCCGGTCCGGACCCGCTTCCAACCACGTAAGCTCCATCTGACTCCGTCTTCAGAAGATTCCTGCTGAGCTTGAATTGAACTGACCTGTCCTCCTGTGCTCAGAGACCTGGTGTGTGCCGTAGAGGAGATCCTGGACCTAACACCATCACTCACCTTCCTGTTTAATTTCTTTATAATAAACCTCTCACATTTAAGCCAGTGTTCTTAGTTGTGTTCTGCATGTGGGTACGAAAATTAGAATCCAACATGACAGAACACTCTGGCCAACACTCAAACCCAGCAGACGCACTCCGAAGAACACTACAGGAACAGCATGCTCTCATTCAAAGTCACGACCTGGCTCTGCAGGAATTAAATAACCGCCATGCCACGCATGGAGGAAATAGCGAGTTACTTGCGTGACTCGAATCGGCAGGCTTCGGCTCCCGCTCCTGTTCCGGTGCAGGCTCCCTCACCCGCTTCCAGCTCCGCCAACCCAGTCCATTCCACTTCTTGTGAGTTTTGCCCACCAAACCCGGAGAGGTTCACTGGTGACGTGAGTAAGTGTGGTGGATTCCTCCTCCAGTGTTCGATCATTTTCAATCATTCCCCACATTGTTTTTCACATGACGGGGCCAAGATTTCATTTATTATCTCGCAGTTGTCAGGCAAGGCTTTGAGCTGGGCTGAGGCTAGATTTTCCACGCCCACTGATTACGGCTGCACTTTTGACGAATTTCTGAAGGAATTCAAACAAACCTTTAATCAAGACCCAGACAAGACATCTGATGCCAGAGAACTGCTAAACGTTAGGCAAGGGCAGCGCTCTGTAGCTGACTTTGCTATCGACTTCCGCATCAGGGCGGCCGCATCAGGCTGGAATCCTCCAGCTCTAAAAGGTGCATTTTTCAATGCATTACACGAAAACATTAAAGACGAATTAGCCACCTTGGACGAACCTGAGTCTCTTGACGAACTAATAAGTTTAGCCATTCGACTGGATAACAGAATTCGGGCCCGAGTCAAAGAGAGAAACAGAAGAAATCCTTTGGTCAGAACGTCTTGTGGAGTTACTAACTCTCTTCCCTGTTCGTCTCCAGCGGTTGCCGAACCGGAGCCTATGCAGATAGGCAACACACGTCTTTCACCTGAGGAGAGACAGAGACGAATCTCCGCAAACCTCTGCTTGTATTGTGGATCACCGGGGCATTTCATTGCTGCTTGCCCGGCGAGAGTAAAATCCAAGGTCCGCCAGTAGATGCGGGGAGTCTGGCGGACCACCTCGTTAAAGAGAAATCTCCTCGTCTGTTGTTGCCGGCCACTCTGTTTCATAGAGATCAGTCAATTACCTTGTCGGTCCTAGTTGATTCTGGCTGCGAGCGAAACCTAATTGACTCCAGTTTTGTTCAACAAATGGCTATCAAAACTGTCCCGTTAATCACTCCTCTGAGAGTGTCGGCACTGGACGGCAAAGCCCTACCTCAAATAACCCACCAAACCGAACCCCTGAGTCTGCTTATTTCCGGAAATCATCACGAACGAATCTCGTTCTACGTTTTTCCGTCTGCTAATTCCTCAATAATCCTAGGCTTTGACTGGTTATCTCTACATAACCCGCATATCAACTGGTCTAAGAAACACATTGAGTCCTGGTCTGTGAATTGTCACTCATCCTGTCTCCGCTCGGCTCTCCCACCAGGTTCCCCACCGGCAGTTCAACGAGAGGCAGACCCGTCAGACCTCTCCCGTATTCCAGCTGAGTATCATGATCTGGCTCCAGTGTTTAGTAAGTCTAAAGCACTGTCACTCCCGCCTCACCGACCATATGATTGTGCAATCGACCTTCTCCCCGGGGGGCCTCTCCCTAACAGCCGTTTATATAATATTTCTAAACCAGAGAGAGAAACAATGGAGAAATATATAAATGAGTCTCTAGCAGCTGGCGTCATTCGGTCCTCATCCTCTCCATTAGGGGCAGGATTTTTTTTTGTAGGCAAGAAGGATGGCTCCCTCAGGCCATGTATTGATTACCGGGGTCTTAATCAAATTACAGTTAAAAATAAATACCCCTTACCTCTTCTGTCCTCCGCATTTGAACCGGTGCAGGGAGCCACCATTTTCACTAAGCTAGACCTGAGAAATACCTATCATCTCCTCCGAATTCGTGAAGGAGATGAGTGGAAAACCACATTCAAGACTCCCCTGGGCCATTTTGAATATCTCGTGATGCCGTTTGGCTTGTCCAACGCACCCGCCTGTTTTCAAGCTCTGGTAAATGATGTCCTCAGAGATTTTTTGAACATATTTGTTTTCGTTTATCTTGATGATATTCTGATTTATTCAAGGAACCTTCTAGAGCATCAGAAACACGTCCGCCTCGTTTTGCAACGCCTTCTTGAAAATAAACTTTTTGTCAAAGCAGAAAAGTGTGAGTTTCACCAGTCCTCTGTAAGCTTTCTGGGATTTATTCTTGAGGGCGGACAGATTAAACCCTCTGATGAGAAGATCAAAGCAGTCTTGGAGTGGCCTGTGCCCGAGACCAGAAAACAACTTCAGAGGTTCCTCGGATTCGCCAATTTCTACCGCCGGTTCATTAAAAACTATAGTCAGACTGCCCAGCCCCTCACTGCTCTAACCTCTGTCAAAACCACATTTACTTGGACACCTGAAGCTGACGCAGCGTTCACCAGACTTAAGACGCTCTTTGGTAATGCGCCGGTCCTCATTCAGCCAGACCCCTCTAAGCAGTTCGTCTTGGAGGTGGATGCATCAGATTCTGGGGTTGGCGCAGTCCTTTCACAGTTCTCAGAATCAGACCACAAGACTCACCCATGTGCGTTTTTCTCTCGCAGGTTGGCCCCGGCGGAGAGGAACTATGATGTTGGGGATCGCAAACTCCTTGCGATAAAACTGGCGCTGGAGGAATGGAGGCACTGGCTGAAGGGCGCTCAACACCCGGTACTCGTCTGGACGGATCATAAGAACCTCTCATACCTGAAAACAGCTAAAAGACTCAATCCACGTCAATCTCGTTGGTCATTGTTTTTCTCCCAATTTAATCTATTCATCTCATACCGACCAGGCTCAAGAAACATTAAACCTGACGCTCTGTCCCGATTACATTCAGCTGATGATTCAGATAAGGTTCCAGCCCCCATCTTGCCCCCCAGTTGCTCCGTTGCCACAGTTACCTGGGAGATAGAGGATCTTATTAAGCAGGCTCAGTCGTCCGAACCAGACCCAGGCACTGGCCCCCCTAATAAAACGTATGTACCCACATCCATCAGATCTCGACTACTAAACTGGATGCACTCCACTAAATTTTCAGCCCATCCTGGTGTTAGTAGAACTGTTGCTCTCATCTCACGCCCATTCTGGTGGCCTTCTAGTTACAAGGACATTAAGGAGTCTGTCTTGGCTTGTCCAGTTTGCGCCCGTAATAAATCGTCTCACCAACCTCCTTCTGGTCTGCTACAACCCCTTCCCACACCTAAGCGCCCTTGGTCACACATCGCTATAGATTTTGTTACAGGACTCCCAGTGTCTAAGGGCATGACCACTATTTTTACTATAGTCGACCGATTCTCCAAAGCCTGCCATTTGGTTCCACTAAGGAAGCTTCCGTCAGCTTTGCAAACAGCCCAGCTCCTGGTTAAACATGTTTTCAGACTGCATGGAATTCCTCTAGAAATATTGTCTGACCGTGGGCCTCAGTTTACAGCCCAGGTGTGGAAACACTTTTGTGCGGCCCTCGAGGCCAAAGTTTGTTTAACATCTGGTTATCATCCTCAGTCAAATGGACAGACGGAACGTATGAACCAGGAGCTGGAGTCAACCCTCAGATGCCTTACCTCGACCAACCCGTCTGACTGGAGCCAATTTCTCCCCTGGGTCGAGTATGCTCACAATTCTCTCACTTCATCTGCTACTGGTCTGTCTCCTTTCGAGGTCTCCTTAGGTTATCAACCCCCACTCTTCCCTTTGGATGAGAAGGAAATATCTGTTACTTCTGTACAGCACCACATCCGCCGCTGTAAAACCATTTGGAGTAACACAGTGGCCGCCCTGAATCGAACTGCAGAACAAAACCGCCGGTTTGCTGACCGTAAAAGACGGCCAGCTCCCCGCTACACACCTGGACAACAGGTGTGGCTTTCAACTAGGGACATTCCACTAAAATCTATGTCCAGGAAGTTGTCCCCCCGCTTCATTGGTCCCTACAAGATCGAGTCCATCATCAGTTCCTCCGCTGTCCGTCTTCGCCTTCCTCCCTCTCTCCGAATCCACCCCACCTTTCATGTGTCCCAGATTAAGCCCGTGTTCACTAGTCCCTTGTGCCCGCCGCCTGAACCCCCTCCTCCTGCCCGTGAATTTGGTGGGGGCCCCGTTTACTCTGTCCGCCGGATTGTTGACTCCCGTAAACGGGGTAGAGGTTGGCAGTATCTGGTGGATTGGGAGGGTTACGGCCCAGAGGATCGTCAATGGGTCCCTGGCTCTTTTATTGTAGACCCTTCCCTCATCTCTGAGTATCACTCTTCCCTCCCTTCTGGTTCTGTTGGACCGCCGGGTGGCGGTCGTTGAGGGGGGGGGGTACTGTTGGGGTCCAGGGTTTTTGAATGGTGGGGCTGCTGTCTCACTTTTGTCCACCAGAGGGCGTCCTGAGGTTTTGCCTGGAGGGTTGGTCTACAGCTCCTGATCCAGCGCACCTGGTGCCAATCTCGTCAGCTCCTATATTAGGAGGGAGTCGCCATCACTTCACTGCCAGAGTGTCACCTATGTTCGGTACTTCAGGCCCCAGAGTTATCTCCTCTGTGTTGACTCTGTCTGGAAAGATTTTGCTAGTGACCCTTTGTGTGCTTCTCCCTCAGGACTTTCCTTCAGGACTCTGTGGACCATCCAGACATCAGGTCAGACGGTTCCCTGACCCTGATTCCTCGAGGAGCTGACTAGACACCCAAGTTACGTTTCTCTAAGCAGTGGAACTCCCCATTACCCGTCCACCCTCCAACGCCGCCTCTCCAGCCATCCTCTTCCTCCCATCGAGCCCTGAACACCCCAGACGCCCCCCCGGTCCGGACCCGCTTCCAACCACGTAAGCTCCATCTGACTCCGTCTTCAGAAGATTCCTGCTGAGCTTGAATTGAACTGACCTGTCCTCCTGTGCTCAGAGACCTGGTGTGTGCCGTAGAGGAGATCCTGGACCTAACACCATCACTCACCTTCCTGTTTAATTTCTTTATAATAAACCTCTCACATTTAAGCCAGTGTTCTTAGTTGTGTTCTGCATGTGGGTACGAAAATTAGAATCCAACATGACAGAAGCTAAACCAATCAAAAAATAATCTGCAGGTCAGTTTGGTGGCCTGAAAGCTGTTTTTCTTGTCCCTGTCCTTTAAACTGTTGAGATGAAGTGATGCTTCATGGAGGAAGTGCACAGATCCATCAAAAAAGACCATTTCTGCAAGGAGAGCTAACAAGGCAAATGCAAAGTCAATTCATAAAAGGCACACCATAATAAGAACAATAAAAAAAGCATAAAGAGGCAAATCTTTTTTTTTTCTCTCCTTCACTCTCAAAGAAATCCCATCTAGACATCACAGTTTAAAACAAATCTATGCCCAAATGGAAACAAAGAACACAAAACAAAATAAGTTCCAAAGATTCATAGTTTTTATTTTCCAAGCCACATCTTGACAGTCAGAAGAGGTTTGCTGTAATGAATGATCCTCTTAACAGCTAATTACTTTAGTCTGCTGCAGTTCTGAGGGTTTTTGTATGTCATCTTGTTACAGTTGTTTGTCCTTTAAGACAAAGCAGCTCACAAAGACTACAAAACACCTTTATTCTTCATTCTGCTGCCGCACCAACTCCAAATCTGACTGGGTTAGTTTGGGCTTAGATTGCACAGCAGTGACCTCTGCAGTACAATCTGACTCCGTCCATCCATCCATCCATCCATCCATCCATCTCTTATTCCTGACAGACTTGTGTGATGCAGGTCCAGGAGGGAAATCTCTCTCCCCAGCGATTGTCTCTAGTTCATCCTGCAGAAGGCTAAGGTGTTCCCAGGCCAGAGGAAACATCACTTCAGGAAGTCCTGGATCTGCTCAGGGGTCTCCTCCTGCTGGGATGACCCCAGACAGCCTCCAGAGAGAGACACTCAGGAGGGATTCTGAATAGATGCCCAAACCACCTAAAACTCTTTTTCCATGTGGAGAAGCAGCTCCTTGACTCTGAGTCCTCCCCAGATGACGGAGCTCCTCATCCTATCTCTAATGCAGAGCCTGATCATTTCAGTCACTTGTTTATGGGATGTTGTTGTTTTAGTCATGATCTCATGACCACAGATAAGGGTTACAACATAAATGGACATGTAAATCAAAAGCTTCACTTTCTCACCACGACAAACTAGAGCAGCACCATCACGACTGCAGATGAGGCTCTAATCCATTGATCCATCTCCCGCTCCATCCTGCCATCATTCAGGAACAAAACTCCCAGACATTTCCGTACCTATCATTCTTGAAGTAATTGGCAAGTGGTTCTATATCTATGAATAAATGTAATAAATCTGTAATCTGTACCAACGTTGACACTCCTGCTATTCTGTTTATCTTTCTATCCCATGTAATAAAGACTTATCTTCATTCCAATGGACTTACTAAGGCTCTAACTAAATATATTTTATAAAATATGGCTATGTATTAGAAGCAGAATTTTTTCCCCATTTTTTTAGTTTCCCTGTATCTGACACTTGACTCATGGCTACAGTAAAGGAGTAAACATAAAAAGTACTGGGTACGAATGCATGAACTACTGAGATAAAAAATGAAATTTTCCAGGGAATAAAGGGCCAGGGCCTGCAGGAGGAACTTACTCTGCCCACTGCAGAAGTTTACCTCAGATATTGATGTTTGCTTGTTGACTGTTTTGAAGCAGACATTTATTTTTCCACCACGGTACAAACTGTAGTACTTAGAGTGTGAGATAAGGATAATCCACTTGAAGTAGAGATATTTAGGGAAACAGAGCCAGGTGCTTCTCAAAGGTGATCTATCAACGACCACGCAACCCAGGGCAGCATTACATCCTCTATAAAGAGATGTGTAGGATGGCTCAGGAAAGAAAATCAATGCCTCCAACATACAGTACCACAGACTGCAAAGATCTATACAGAGAAAATATTGCTGCCAATACAATACTGGAGCAACATTACACTGCTCGAGCCTGAGGAGGAAAAAATAGACCCATAAAGTCGAGTTGGACAATGTCACGGCCATGAAAAATTCATTAAAGGCTGGTTCTTTCACAGACGTGGAGATTGCTTGAGGAGTGCTGTGACCATTCATCGAATATGAAGCAATAAGGCAAGAGTGTTAATGTTGGGGAGGGGGATGGATGAGATGATACAATTCATCACTGAATGTGATCTAGAAGATTTAAGGCTGAATAATCAGTTATGTGGTTTAAACCGAGCGGTTGGTCAATAAAGATGGAGGTGATGTAAGATGAATTAGGGTAGAACCATGTAGAAAAAAAGATTTAAAAAAAAAAAGAAAGAAGGGTTTGATTTAATTTTGAAAGACCTGATATGGCTTTCAAATTATTAGAAAACTAGGGGACAGACTAAAAACAGTTTATTTTGTTTGTTTGTTTGTTTTACAGAAAAGAAGAAACCAGAACAGAAATCTTACAGACAGCGGTCATGTATGAAGTGTATATAAAAACATCTCAGTTTTAAGGTTTTACTACGATGTTTATAATCTTTGAACTAAAGCTGAATTAGAAACAAATGTGAAGCCATCAAAATATCACAAACGAAGGAACTAGCATTTCTTGAAGGAAAGTGTATCACCAACTGACTGCATGTTAAAGCTTTGTGTGATCTGTTAATGCTCCAAGTATCTGTTGTGGGTGACGCTCAGCTACGAACACATCAGGGTTTAGCTCAATATCTGTAAAACTGGATGAGGTTCAGCCTTTTTTGTGTTCCTAAGGTCAATTGTTGCATCAGTTAATCAGTTGTATGTACATCCAATCATCCAATGAGCGCCCTTTTTTGAAAGTTCCATTAAAATTTTCTGTTGTTCATGAAACATTTTGCTAACAGTCAGACAAACAAACATTCAGAGACAGGGACTTATATGATTATCTGCCTTTAACAGCAGTGTGCAATAAAAAGGATTAACTGGAGGCACTGATGGACAGAAGGATGAATAATGACGCCAAATTCTTGACTTTTTAAGAGCTCAAACTTGGAATATTTACAGTGATGGTAAAGAAACAAAGTAATTCATAAAACCACTCACATTTTGAAATAAATTGGTAAGAAAAAGTCAGTCAGCTGCTTTAATCTTGTAACAACTGATCAAAACAAAAAAGAGACGTGAATAATGAGGTGCTGCATCCAAAACTAGAAGCTTTGACTTTTATGGTGATAGAGCAGAAAATAAACCAAATCAATACATGTCTGTGACGTTAACATGAAGGAAAGACAGCTGGATAAATGCGTCATGGTGAGGTTAGTGCTGTTATTTGCTAGAACAATGGTTCAATACAAGACAAGAAGTGGTTAAAAAGGGCTGAAGGTAAATTAGCTCTGAAACAGACACACATGCACTGAAGCACAGAGGAGAAGGAGGGCAGGCTTGCTGATGAATGGTGATGTCACCAATGTTACAAATGAAGCATTTATTCCAGCATGAATAATGTATACACTTAAGTATCAGCTCGTTTCTACCCTCCCTCCTGTCTGTCTTTTCGCTCTGTCCACGCCGCCGTTCAACCATCCATATCACATCGCCCGCCTCCTCATCTCCAAGCACAAATAAGAACAAACTGAAGCAGTGCATGTTTGAGTGTCTGCAGCTCTGTGTGGAAGTCAGAGCGTTTCTGTCTTTTAAAAAGGAAAGTAACAAATTGACTTGGCCCACTCGGTCGTGAGCACAAAACGCTGAACTGTTCAAGCCTAACATTAATACAGAAAGTTCTTAGAATGCACTCAGTTGTTTGTTTTTTTTATAAATTGACTTTACAATTAAAGTCAATGGAGCAAATATATACAGTATATATATATTTGTTTCTTCTATTTATAGAGACTGAGACAGTAACAGATGGAGACGGTCTTTAAAATTACACTCACTGACAAACAATATGCACCCAGAAAAGACTGATCTGATTTGGATATAATTTGATACACATGTGATAGGTATGGAAATATTTTGTCACTTAAGTGCATCTGTGGTGGTATCACAAGTGGCGTGATAACGTTATCATGCAGCTGCCAGAGTGTCCGACGGGTTACCCACATACTTCCTGGAGATACCAGGCAGCTTGTGTGCCAAACACTACAACACCCCATAACACCTGCACCTGCCATCTGGGCACAGGTGTGGACCTTGCATCACCCTGCACCGTGTCTCAATGACTGCATCAACTCGACTGAATTTACCATTCAATGCGCCAACTGTCATTAACAGCAGAGTAGAAACAGCTGTGTTCGGAATGGTGTCGTAAGCAGGAAACATAGATCAAGGATAAATTGTGTTGTATCAAATTCAGTGATTAATCTCAGCTCTGCTTGCAACAGATGACCATTGTGTGAGCATATGGTGACACTGATGGGAGAGGACCAGTCCTGCCAAGTTAAGGAGAGACACACCAACGTTACTGTTGGTATCGTGGTTCGGGGAGCCATAGGGTCTGACTTCAGGTCCCCTCTGGTGGTAATCCAGGAGACATCCTGCATCAGAATGTTCTACCCCTCCTGTGACAGCACCCGGGGACAGTCATTTAACAAGACAATACCAGTCCACACACAACATGAATATCTGTAGACTATCTGCATCATGTTGAGGTCTTCCCGTGGCCAGCCAGGTCAAACTTGTGGATATAATTTGATACACATGTAGACCAGTGATAGGTCTACATGTGTGTCGTTCCCTACTTGAACTTGTGGAAGCAGGTCTGATTTTATCTCTGACCCAGAGCCAGTTTGTCAGATCTTGAGGTCCAGTTATGACAGCTGTGCACCAGCCTGATGCCGGAAAGGATGCAATAACTGTACGACTCCATTTTTCACTGAACTGGATTCTGTATCCAAGCCTGAGGGGGCGACACAATCAGCTGATGTGGGACCAGCAGTGTGCAACGTACTCAGTTCTGTTATCTGATTGGATATTATAATCATTCTGATAGTCACATGACTCTTCACCACATGCAGTTATATTGTGCAAATGCTGATTCAGGATTTATGCCACTGTTTCCCTGTTTTTTGTTTTTTGTTTTTTTTTGGGTACGTTTTTTGCAATTTAACTACTTCTGCATACTCGTGCTGTTTTAGCTGTTCATATATCAAATTATTCAGCTCATTTAGGAAATGGATGCTATGATTTTTGTTTTTCATAACTTTTATACTCAGAGATATTCAGTTATTTTATATCACTTTTCTTGCTCCCACTAACAGTCTGTTAAGGAAGCCATGGTCCTGAGTCCAAAGACCACCCACAGCTCTGACCAGCTGTTTGGAGGTGAGAACATGCAGCTTTTATTGAGTCGTGTTGTCCTGCTGTTTCGTCCTGGAGGGACAGACAGGAGAGCTTCCTCCTCCTCCTCCTCCTCCTCTCTGCAGCCGCTGGACAGAACTGACTTTGATCTGTTCATCACACCGCTGGCACCAACTGACCGCCCCAAAACACTTCACTTCCTTCCCCTGGCTTTGAAGAGACACCAGTTCAAAAAAGAAACACACACACACACACACACACCGTGCAGGCCTTTGTACTCATGTGTTCAGAGGTCTTTGAATGGATGTGTAGAGGGAACATTGGCTTTCCATAGAATGTGATTTTAGCATGAAAAACTAGTTTACATCCATTTATTTTTTGCAGCATCATCTTCATCCATCTTTGTTAAACTGATGCAAACCAGAACAAATGTCTTTATTTCCATTTTTAGTACTTTTGTAAACAACATGCTAACTTCTTCTTGTCGTCTATTTGGCACTGGGCAAGTGGTGTTCAAAGAGTCCAAATGGAAGTATCTCAGATTAATGTTTTCACCTGTTCTGTCATGGTTATAATTTCTTTGTTTATGCTAGTTTTGATTTTAGAATATTCTTCATATTTGTGTAGATTCTCTGTCATCCAGTTCATGACAAATACTTTCTAAAACAAGGCAAGTGGACTTTGTTTCTGATTTGCTTTGAGTCTTTGTATTTTAGACAGTTATGTTTTGCAAAGGTGCAGAGGAAATGACGTCACACTCCGCAGGCTTTACAGAAGTCAATATGGACGCTGAGAGTGCTAACACGTGTTTATTGATTTTGAAGTTGCTGTCCAGTCTGGGTCAACTGGATACCAAATAGTAAAAAATAAAAGTAGAAGGAGAAGGAAAAAAAGCGTAAATATTAACTATGACCCTTTTTTTGAGCTGTGGCTGCTAGCTCTGTGCAGAGACGTGTGGATGCCGAGTCAGAGCAAGAGTGGTGGTACTTTAACATGAAGGACATCAATGCTTTCATTTGACATAAAAATTGGATGAAAGGGGAACTGTATATATACTCCTGAGTCGCTCTGGTTCATTGTCAGATTCTAATGTTCTTCACACTGAGTCATCATGCTTCCACAAGTGGGCATGCTTAGTTTTCATTGGTTTCTTTAGTTTCCAGTTTGAGTTAGTAAAGCATCTGTTGAGCTTCTGTAATGTGAGGATTTATGTTAACATTGATCTGTGAAGTTGACCATTAGGCCTAAATTTCTGTGTTTTGCACTCTTTGCACTTTTGTCTGATGAGCTAAACTATATTTCTAGAGTTTTAATTGTGCAAGGCTTAAACTCAGCTGAGAAAACCTTTATCAACTGTTTGATTTTTATGTTATTGACAGCAGTGGGCAAACATAAAAATGGTAAATATTACTGTGATCTTTACAGCAAAATGCTACCAGCATGCTTTATTAGGCTTGTTTATTGTACAAATCCAAAGTAAATTTGGGGAAATGAAAATACAGAAAGTTCTGCAAGACAAAAACAAGATGAGGAGGGAAAAAGCAGGCAGAATAACAGAAAAGGAATCATATATGCAGATGGTGGGACAGTTGTCAAACTCTGTGAGAACAGTGCAATGTGCACAACAAGACAAGTCTCATTTCGTTCTTGTGGACTCCTGCCTTCTTGCTTGTCTCTTTTTGCACTCTCACCTATTTATCTCCTCCTGCCAGGTCCTTCCTGCCTGCCTGAAATCTGTCCTACCTTTCCTCTCCATCTCCCTTCCATCGAGTGCTGCTAACGTTGACTTTGAGGAAATGCAAATGAGACTCATGCAGAGCTGCTGGAGTGGAAACTTCTTTTACATATAGATTTCTGCTCTGGAGAGGAGAGCAGGTAAATACAATATAAAATTAAGTGTGGAGTCTGTTTTTTTACTATAGTTGTTTTAAAAGGGCTTTGTGTTTTTTGTTGGGTTTTTTTCTTGCATATTTTTTACATCAAGAATAAGAATTAAACTAATACATATTTGCTGTTTTTTGTTTATAATCTCATTATTTTTACATGTTTTCGACCTGCATGTGATTGTCCTCAATGCAAATATGAAAAAGTAAACTGGTTTTCTTACATTAAACAGTAAACTAACATGCCATTTGAGATGTGTTTTCATGACTAATTTGCAAAGAGGATGCAGGGTCGGACCGGAGACCCTGGAGGGAAGAAGTCCATCACTGTACAGAGCTGCAGAATGGCTGGACTTTCATGTGAAGCAACATGAATGATTCACAGCTGGTGGGAGCAATGATGACTATCAGAAAATCTGTTTGTGTGAGTGAATGAAAGATAGAGGCAGAACTCAGGCAGCTATATGAAGTCCAAACTTCAGTATCAAGAACGGTGGAGAACAAGATGAACCCAGAGCGCAGACTCATTATAAAAAAACAAAAATAAAAAAAAGAAAGAAATGAAAACAAAAGCTGACGTGGCAGCAAAAATACAAATAATAACAGAAATTCAGAGTCGAGTAACAAAGGGCAAGGCATGAAAATAGGTAGCAGGTATGAGCAACAAGCAAACAATGAACCAGTGAGGAAGTGGAGGAGATGACCTGGTTTTAAAGACAGAGAGTAATTATGGGAAGTGAGCACAGGTGAGTGATTACAACTGCAGGCAGGTAAACAAGGGCTGACTGAGGACAGGTGGATGATGACAAGAAACAAAGACAACAAGAATGAGGACTAAACCAAAACAACTAAATAATAAAATAAAAGAAACAAACTCAAACTGAAACATAAAAGAAAACATATACAGAAAAACAAAGCACCAAGACTCAAAGCCAAAACAAAAACACTTGAATTCATGACAGCATCATACTTGCATATTTCTTCGTTTAACTACAGAAACACCAGCCCATCCTCCTTCTCATCCCATAACATCCTCCATCTGATACGTCACAGAGTGATAATAATAACCTCTGTGTTGCTGTTTATATAATTTGCTATGCA
The DNA here is from genome assembly GCF_001649575.2 of Kryptolebias marmoratus. Classification (NCBI taxonomy): domain Eukaryota; kingdom Metazoa; phylum Chordata; class Actinopteri; order Cyprinodontiformes; family Rivulidae; genus Kryptolebias; species Kryptolebias marmoratus. Next base: position 851,540 of record NC_051431.1, read on the forward strand.
TGTGACGTGTGTTACAGTGGCAGGGCTGGCCAGGATTTCTCCACCAGTTTCTCTTTAGCTATAAATTGTCCATGTCAAAAAAGGCACAATCACGTCAGAAAGATGCAATGTTTTACATCTTGTGAAGTATAACCAGACATTAATGTGTCAAAGACTTTAACTTTGGGACTATACCTCTTTATTGTCTGCTGCCAGTTCACATCTACTTTCCACAGAGGAAGTAATGCATCTCAGAAGACCATTTTGGTCCAGCCTTTAATCTTGTGATTGGTTTGGAGGAGTGTGAGTTGTGGCACCTGGAGCTCGTTGGTCCCATTTCTCCAGAACTGATGCGCCAGAAAAGCAATATTTCATTCAGTCATAATTCACCTGCTTCAGCTGTTGCTATTGTCATGTCAGGTGAAGATGTTTTCTCTATAAACCATCAGTGAGATACACTCAAACAAACACACAACATCTCAACCAGAACAAACTGTAAAGATCTATTGGAAAAAATAAACTTCTTAATGTACAGGTTTGTCAGAGTAGTCTTCTTCTTTAAGCTGATCTTGTTCGGGATCTCCACATCTGCCTCGATCCATCCCAGGAGCCTCCTCTGTCACAACAATCCTCTGCAGATCCTCCATCACAATATCCATGAACCTTCTCTGTGGTACTCCTCTTTTCCTCCTCCTCAACATATTTTGTCCAATATATCCACAACTGAAGAAGCTTTTCTTTATAAGAACTTAAAAACAAGCTCAGATTGGGATTCTGTTGACACTAAGACAATCTGGACAGCCGCTAACAATCAGAGAAGCATTTTTACCTTGGAACGTACTTTGTTGGCAGCTCTTCCAGCCAGATTAAGATTTTAAGCTCAAAATATTTTTACACCTGGAATGGTGCCAGTATAATTGCGTTCAATAGAAAATACCTGATTTTTTCAAAATATTATTATTTAAAAAAATAAGCTGTAAGATTCTTTAAATATCTTCTGTTTGTGCAAATAAAATTCTTTTGCTAAAAAAGATAACGCATTTTTTTCAACGTTCTGTAAAATAAAATAAAACTAAAATAAATCAGCCAAGGACTACCACTCAGAAGAAAAAAATAAAAATCTTTCTGACGGCTGGAAGTTGCCCTTTAGTGAAGGGATTTGCCGTACAGCAGTCTGCACAAATGAACAGAAAAAAAAATCAAACAGACCAAAACTAATTTAAAAAGGTCCCGAATGAATGGAAGCCTCTCTTTGCTGGTGATGCTTTCAATGTAAGAAAACCACAAACATCAAGGTGTTTTTTTTTTATTTCAGCTGTAAATGACAGCATTTAGTGGCAAAAAGCTAAGATTAGACCATAAAGTGAAATAGTTCCTAATTAAATTTGCCCTAAGGATATTTTCTTATGACCATGACTAAAAACCAAGGGCAAATTATAAACAAATTGCACCTTCTTGTAAACTACAAACTGGATTTCATATACATTTTTTATTTTATGAAGCCCTCCATTGTTTAAAATTTTCAGAAAAATCATAAAAGATTTATATTTTTCTCTTGTAACTTCTTGGATGGAGAACCATTTTTGTCAAAAGTAAGTAAAGTATTTTTGGCTGTTCAACTGGTGACTGGAAACAACCCAAACATATGGTTTACATACATTTAATCCAAATCTCATCATTCATTTACCCCAAAAAGAAACAACGATCGTCAGAGAACTGATTCATCATGAGATAAAAGTGATCACAGAGAAACACGATGAACTACTGCAGCCCTTATTTCCAAATTAAGGCAGGGAGTGTTTTCAACTCAATGGATTCCCTCTTTGTGTTTTCATTTTTTACTTGTTTTGTTTCCTCACTAAATTAATTTTAAATGAACAACAAAACTCTCCAAGTGATGTAATCTTGCTGCTGAGCAGACGAGCAGATAAACATGTTCAGCAGTCTGCTGCGTAAATCATCTCTGCAAATAAACGCCGTGCCTGTAGCTTCCCTGAGCCGCTCCGACGGCTGCTCAGCATCTTAAAAATTCATTTATGTGAAATATGTACTCCACTGAATCATTTCTCATTCAACTCATCGGGGTTGTCTGCAGTTTTTAGCTGGTGATCATGTTTCATGGTAATTAAGACCTGATTGGCCGAACAGAGATGGCTGTAATTGCTTGTTATCCCCTGTTTTGTGGTGCTGTCATCTTAGGTGACAGGTGGCTGTGCTCTGAGTGGGCTAATGCATATAAAACTATTCATAAACACACTGAATCTCTTTGTAAATGATGATCACAGTCCCTGAACCTCAGACCCAAACACTGAGAGGCCGTCATGCTGTTCAACATCACTTCCCAGTCTTGTTTGCAACATATTTAATATTTAAAGCCACAGTTTTCTCTTTAGACAATATGCTCACCACTGTTCTGCAAAATGTTTCCATCTTGCATTTATGACCAGTATTATTCTCCCATCTCTGCAGTGCTCCTGTCTGCCCACAAAGCCACTCACATCGATTTCTTTCTCCTTCTGGCTGAAGGCAGTGTCCTTTTTTCATATTGCTTTAAAAACTTTGTTCATTCACCACATTATGAGGCGGATATTTCTATTAACACTTGGCCCTGAGAGGATCAAACATTATTTCAGAGGGCAGATTTCAGAAGGGGTCACCATGCAGTGGAAGCAGCAGGTTAAATTAAAGGTTGGTGGTTGTTAGTGCCTTGTCTGATTTGTAAATTATACTTTCAGTCAAAGATGCACTTTCACTGACACACTGAGATGCTGTTAGCATAAGTGGAAATCAGTGGCCATTATTAACCTTTCGTGAAAGCTGCAGTTTAAAAAGTGTTTATTTTTAACAAAATGCCACCGGTCCACAAAAGGAACCAGCCCTTGCAAGATTTAAAAATAGCATTTCTTGAAATAAATATTGCCTTTCACCTTGAATGCCAAAGTTTGAAACAAAGATCTCACACAATCTGCTAGTACTCAGAGAACGTGATGAATGGACCTCAGCCAGACCAAATTTTAGCTCAATATTTGTAAAATCTTCATTTTGTGTTTCCAGAGGTTGATTAGCTGTAGTGGCCATCTTGAACTGGGTTCAAAGTCAAAGATGTTCATCCAATGATTATTTTGTGAGAGTTTCAATAATGTATCATGAAATATTTTGCTAACAGAAAAACACACAGGCACTTATTTGATCACCTGACTTTCATGTCAGCAGGCAAAAAGTATAAAACTTTTCTAAACCTACTAGCAGAGTTATTATAATAGCATACTTTATTCAATACTATCATTATTATTTTTTATATATATATTCACAACTGACTTTACCCCATGTATGTATGATGTTTTACCACTGGACCTCTGAACACATAACAGTAATAACATGATGTGAGCATACTCTTCTGTGTAATTCTCATTAAAAGCAGTCAGCCTGAACTGTGTGTGTGTGTGTGTGTGGTTAAAGTCTGACTTACAATGGCCAGAGGGAAGCTATTAACTGTAGATAGCATGGTGTCTGCATACATGCAAGCCAAACACAAACACTGACACCATATATAGGCCAGTGTGTGTGTGTGTGTGTGTGTGTGTGTGTGTATATGTGTGGTTCAGATCCTCATTTTGGATGTCATGGCTTCACCCAGGCTGAGTTCAGTACGGGGATTTTTTTGCAGCAGTTTGCAGTGATTTTCTGCCTGAATGAAAGGTTCCATCTCAGTGACGTTTTCTGCTCTGCAGCTTTCTTTATGGTCTATATCCTTTTCATTGCAAGCATGCTTGTAGGTGTGTGTGTGTGTGTGTGTGTGTGTTCTCAGAATGAAAGTGGTGCAACCCTCAGTGGAAACCCAGTAAAGCAGTTTGTTAAAACAATCCTGCATTTATTTTGCCCACAATATTGTGACAGAAGATTTAGCAGCCTTGTTGCCTGAGGAACAGCTGTAAGATCCTGGTTGCTGATTAACAACAAAATTTGTAATAAACCTCAAAGCGCCATGATACACGCTATCCAGCATGTGAAGACATTGAGCAGAGGCGTTCATAATACATCACAAGAATCGGGAGAAAAGTTGACTCCACTAATTTCTGTTTTACCCTGTTTTACCCTACAGGTTCAATTTGTTGACCATCACTAGTGATGACAGATTGGTTTGAGCTTGCTGTTGTTGAGTTACTGAAGAACATTAGTTTTGTTTTGTCAACATTCAGAACAAGATGAAGCTGACAAAGTTGATCTTGTATCCTATTAAATGCAAACACTTCTGTGGGCGTAAGTGCAAAGCAATACATGACTGTCATCTGAATCAAAATGGCATGCTGCATTCGAAATATCCTTTCCAAAAGCATTAATACTCAAGCTAAATAACAAAGAGCCTAGTACAGAACCTTGTGCTACCCCCCTTGTGAATAAACTGAACTTCAGAAGAAAAAACATCTAATTGGACAGCCATCTTTTAGACAGTTTGTAAACCATCACTTCTCCATTGAGTTGAAGTCAGTGGAGAAATATTTTTTTTTCCACATGTCAGGAGATTATACAACATGTGGGTAAAACACGTTACTTGTCACATCTCAAGAGGCCCAGGTAACAGGAGGGGCTTGCTGCTTGGAGCAGATTGGTTGGTCCCTGATGTCTTTACCCCAACCTGGATCGATGGTCTGTACTGACCTTTGGCTGAGGTTAATGCTCCTGTTGAATAGGAGAGGTTGTGGGAACTGAGTTTCTAACATTTCTTTCCCACATTCATCATCACCCTCATCAGTGTGCTCATAGATGTGTCTATGACTCTCAGATTAGGCTGTAGAGCTCCTCTGCCTGCATGGAAGCCCATCCAGTTGGATTACTGGATGGTTGGAGACGTTGCTATGGAGACAGGTTTCAGTCAAAACTAAAAGAGAACAGTCTCTTACTTTTGTCTGCGTGCACAATCACCACCTTAAATTATCCATTCTATTTGCTAAAGAAAGGACAGTTTCAGGAAAAAGTGATATTATAGTCAGTCTGTGTGGGTTAGTGTTAAGGGATGCCCAGATACCATCGATTTGGTCCTGTTTCCATCGTTTAGCACTCTGCTTTCTGTGCAAACAGCTTGCTGCCTCTTCAGTAGTTCCCTGTCTAAGCCCCCACCCCCTTCTCCACATGCTCCTTTACAAATTACTCAAGGCTGATCTTGACTCATAGCAACAACTTTTGGTTGAATATGTAGACAAAAACTTGGCCTTTTCTTCAAAAATGGCTGCAGAGTGACTGATTCCAACGAGTCCATTTATTTGCTCCTACTAAATGCTAATTTGCACTCCTGGCGTAGTTAACCTGCATATCTGTGAGGACTCAGTAAAGCTGAACTATAAACAGTTTTGGACCAACATCTTTGCTTAGCTTACTGAGCAAAGATCAAACCACTTTCTGCCCATTTTACAACACCAAGACTCTGTGGCAAATAATTCAGACACATAATTGACTCAATAATGCTGCAGATCAATCATAAACTAAAATACTGTATGAAAATGTTTGACTGTCTCAGACAATTGATGTATTTTTAACCCAAATAAAAGATAAAAATTATTAAATTATTCTGCAATACTATAAATTTGGACATTTTACTGTATAGTTTGTTGAGCTATAAAAATAAAACCTTTTTACTTGCTCATATCAGAAAAATAAATAACTCCAATTGTTGCTTCCATCTAAAAAAAAATCTAAATTAATATAAAAATGGGATGCTTATTCAGAAAACTGCTGATTTTAATTATTTTTTCTATTTCATTGTGTGATTATTTGAAAAGTTTTTTGTTTTTAGTGTAAAAGTGCACAAAACCTGAGATCTTGCCAATGTGCAGAAGATTATATTTATACCATTTAGGAGTCAGCTTTAACCCCTCCCTCAAAGTTTTAACCTAATAATCCAGTTTTACAGCCCAGTCCCATAGATGGCAACAATACTAGTTTGTTAGTTTATTTAAAACAATAAAAAAGGCCGAAGTGATGTCTCCCCACAGACATTTCCATCAGTAAACAGACTCTGAGTCCAGAGGAGAGGGGTTGCCACCTCTTTCTGTTTGATCGTCAGCCGTCTGTCTGCTCCACTTCGTGTGTTTGAGTGTCGGTATGTAAATGAGGTTTCATATTTGAGTCTGAACCTGGTGTGCAGTTAAGTGTTCTTTGTTTGTGTGCCGTCAGTGACCTCACATCTCAATATGAAAGAGAGCAAGCGTCTCACACTGAGCTGTCCGCCAACAACAGCCTTCTGCAGAGCTGACAGCTCCTGCATGTGTGGGTGTGAATGTGCGTATTGATCCTTGTGTTTGGATTGTCTGTGGAGGTGTTTTTTTTTTCCGGCCTGAGGTTCAACACCTTATGCTGCGCAGACAGCCTCACAAAAAGAGAAATGTTCTGCTCCTGGTTCACTTTAAAGAGCTTTGTTTGGTTTCTTGTTCTTCTTGTTTTCTGCTGTTTGAACTTTTTAAAAAGTACTTATAGTTACTGTATTTATCTTATTCTGAATCACTGTTTCAGGTGGCAATAAATAACTTGGGTCTAAATGATTCACAAAAACAAAATATATTAAAGATGTTAGAAATAAATGCTGTATCACTGATCATAATGAACTAATTAACAAACAAAACCACATGTATAAGGAAGGTACATGGAAAGTGGTGAGAAATTACAAGACTTTTGAAGATACGAGTTTAAAACCATTTTCTTTTCCTTTTTACTATAAAGTTTTGTTTTTTACATTCACTCCCTGTTTGTTTAGGAAGATAAACTCTTTCATTAAAGTAAAAAAAAAAAATCACTGTTTGTTATGAAGGTCCTTCAGGTCCAGCTGCTGCTGACTGTGTGGACTGCACCAACAACACATCCACCAGGATATTTACTGAAGTGGTGGATGCCCTCAAAAATTGAAACCCAGATCTGGGAATAACATCACATTCAGCTGAACTGTGTTCTAGTTGCACGGTCCTGGACGTTTTCTGTTTTTCTGCTCCAACACACCAGATTCAAATGGTTTAATTACCTCCTCACCAAATCATCAAGTTCTCCAGAAGCATGTCCACATAGTCATTCGTTTTAACAAAGTGTTTTAAAGCAGGAACACGTCTAAAACATGCAGAGTTTGACACTTATGCTCAAAGCAACACTCTAATTACTGCTGACGAGACACCAATTTATCTCCTGCTCCATCCAACAAATGACTCGTGAACAAGAATCTCAGACACTTGAAGCAGAGACTAATCCACAACACAGAGAGAACATTTCACCTTTTTCCAGTTGAGAACCATGTCCTCAGTCTCTCATCCTAGCTGCAAACTGTCCGAGTACACACTGAAGGTCATCACCCTGAAGACGCCAGCAGAACCACATGATCTGCAAAATACACAGACAAGACCTTAAGATTCCCAAACTCTCCACAGCTGCACTTTGAGATCCTGTTCATGAAAACCACAATAGGATCAGAGACAAGGGACAGCCCTGATGGAGTCCAACCTGCACAGAGAGCAAGCTTGACTTTGTGCCAAGGATGCAAACAGAGTCAAGCAGGGAAAAAAATAGATAAATTAATGATTTGAGGTTTGAAAACTGAATAGATGGAAATCTAATTAGTAAACAGTTTTAAATATAATCTTTTTCTTCCTGCAAACTTCTGGTGAGCAAATTTCAGAAGTGTATGTGGAAGTATCTACCTTCTTTATTTGTGTTGGCTGTTTGTTTGAGCAGCACTGTGGCAGTCAGGTGGCTGACAGAGACAAGAGAACAGCAAGATAAGAGAAAAGAGGAATCACCTTGCCTTCACGCAATACACCTGACAGCAACCGATGCTTGATCGCACTCTCTTTGACACACGCTTATTTTCTGTGTCACTTAGCTCACTGTGACTCACTGTTTATTTCTGTCCTTTTTGTTGGGGAGATAAAGGTTCACGGTAAAGAAGGCTGTGATTCACTTTCAAACACCAGTTAATAATTAGGCATTTTAATTAATTAGGACCATTGGGTGTAATTACTTCCAGAAGATGAGATTGTTGTGCAGACAACTGGTGGCCTCAGAGTCACACCAGTTACTCAGAGGTTTTTGAAAGTATATTTAGAAAGAGAAAAGGGTCAGATTTATAAATTAATTATGTCTGGAACAATTTTAATTCCCCATTACCTAACTACTGCCTACATGTATTGATAAAGCACAATCAAAAGCCAGTGAGTGTTTGACTTGCCTTGTTATATATATATATATATATATATATATATATATATATATATATATATATATATATATATATGTGTGTGTATTTGATAAAGTTTTCCAGTCTGAGCTAGCAGTACTTTTTTCACAGGGTGTAATTTTATGCACATTACCATTTCTAGTTTCATACTAATTATCAGGATCTGTGTGTTTTGTTTCATTTGTTTCTTGGGGTTTTGTTTTCTGGTGATCCTTGTGTTTAAGTTTGTTCTTTGTGTTTCTTTATAATATGTTCCTGTGCCCCCTGTGTTCCTTGCACCGCTATTCGCTCTCCCTCAGTAATTTCCTCAGTAGTTTTCAGTCAGCCTGCCACGCCCACTTCACCTGTTCCCCATTACCTGTCACTCCAGCAGCAGTCAATCTTCCTCTCACCGTCAGTGTTTATATTCAGTCACTTCCATCTCATCATTGTTGGTCAGGTCTTGCTCCTTGTGTCTCCTCACAAGCCTCAGTATTTTGTTTTGTAATGTTTTGCTGCCACAACAGGCTTTTGTTTTCTCTTTGTGAAATAAATCAGTTTCTGTTTTATGAGATAAGTCTGGGTTCTCTTTCCATTACACCTGATACTAACATTTGGTCAGGAGCTCTGTTTTTGACCTTTACTTTTTTTGAGATTACCATTACCTTTTTTCTTTTGTTTCTGTTGTTTTTTATCACCTGCTTCCAAAAGGCTATATGCAATGCTGTCTGTGTTAGTGTCTCTTTCTGTTAGCAAAATATCTTGTAAACTACTGAAAATCAATTGAAACCTCACTCAACTCAATTTAAGATTGCAGCCACAGCTATCAAACTTAGCAAACACAACAGATGGTGCTAGATTGTACCAAGAGGATGGAAATGGCTGTAGTCAACACCTATTTCCAAAAGAGGGAGGAACGCAGGGTGACCTATAAGAGCAGAGGCAGGAGGACGCAGGTAGACTCCATCCTGGGTAGAAGAGATTACAGATTATAAGGTTGTGGCAGGGAGAGCGTGGCCAAACAGCATCTGATGGTGGTGTGGAGGATGATAAAGAGGAAAAGAATAAAGTGAGTTGTACAAGAGGCTGGACACTAAGGAGGGAGAGAAGGACTTGTATCGACTGGCAGGACAGAGGGACCAGGCTGGAAAGGATGTGCAGCAGGAGAAGTGTGTTGGTGCCAATTTTTAAAAATAAGGAGATGGAGAAGAACAGAGAGAGTCAGAAAGAACTATATTGTGTTTCTGTGGATTTAGAAACAGCGTCCGACAAGGAGGAGCTGTGGTGTTGTATGAGGACTTCTGGAGTGGTAGAGAAGGATGTTAGACTGGTATAGGACATGCGTGAGGACAGCAGGACGTATGAGAACAGCAGGACATGCGTGAGGACAGCAGGATGTATGAGGACAGCAGGATGTATGAGGACAGCAGGACAGTGGTGCGGTGGTCTGTAGGAGTGACAGATAGCTTCAATGTGGAGGTGGGAGTGCATCAAGGATCGGCTCTGAGCCCTTCTTGTTTGCTCTGGTGATGGACAGACTAACAGATGAGGACAGGCAGGAATCCCTGTGGACTATGATGCTTGCTGATGACACTGTGATCTGCGGTGAGAACAGGGAACAGAAGAGTATTTAGAGGCGTGGAGTTAAGTACTTGAAAGACGAGGGATGAAAGTCAGCTGTAGAAAGACAGAATATCTGTGAACCTAATTCATTGTCACAACCCAAAGATTTTCAGCCACAACACAGTCAGGAGTTTAACAAACAAAGCTGATCAAATTATTGCAGAGACTGTCAGTGATTTTATTTCTAAGAATCCTAAAACTGTACCCGTTTCACACAGTCGTTTTCAGCTCTAATAATGTGTGAATGTAAACGAGGTGCAAACTTCAAGCTTTATTGTTTTGTATTTCACAACAATGGTGTGTTTGCAACAAATGCCACAAGATAAAGTAAATGTTTTCAGAAGAGGTTATCAAATGAGGTGCATGTTTGTCATAATAGAATTTTTTTCCCCATTTTGCCTGCTCATTACAGCCAATCAACTTTAAATCCTTCATCACTCAAATGTGGTCAAACACAGTGTACAAACCTGTTTTGGGAGTGTTTGTTTTGGGGTTTTGTGGTTCATCAGACAGATACTGAGGTTGTGGCCAAAGTAACCCCCCATGGATGCCTTTTGTTTGCATCAATTGTGAACACGAGGCATGCCACTGGAGCAAAGCCGTGACATCAGTAACCTGTCCATCTGTGCAAACTGTTTCCACTCTCAGTGGATTAATAGTTCAACTACAACCAGCCTTCATGCAGGCTACAGCAGTTTTCTGAGAAAAGAGCCATTTTGTTGTTTCTCAACATTAGTTGTGCCTTTTTTGCTTTTTGCATGAAGCAGTTTATCTTATATCATTTACAGTTGAGATGGGACTCAATTTTTTGTATTTTCTTCTCTTAATTATAACAACTGCAACTGAAAACCACTGGGACACGGCTATCCCTGTCCATAGTGAAGACAGTTTTTAATCACTATGGACTGAGTCAACCAAGGAAGAAGCTCCGCCTCCAAAAGTCACACATTCAAGCTGGTCTGAAACCTGCAGCTGTCCACGTGGACAAACCAAAGGTCTTCTGGAGAACAGACGAGACAAAGATTGAATTAGAATACCACAATGAGGAGAAGGATATTAGGGGGAATAAAAGTGAGGCTTGAAAACCTAAGAACATTGCATTAACTGTCCGGCATGGTGGTGGTAGCATCCTGCTGTGGCACAAATGGGAAAACAAAGGAGGAGGGCTTCTTCCAAATTCTCCAACTTCACCTCAAATATACAGCTGCACGGTTGAATCTTGGACACAGTTGAGTCCAACAGGACGATGTCCCCCAAACTTACATGAGAACTTCTTTCTGATTGGATAAAACAGGCAAACATTAAACTTCTTCAACACAACTGAAAATTTGTAGATTCTGATTAAAAGCTGGGTCTGTACCAAGAAAACAACCAATTAAAAAAACTATTTATTCTACTAAGAATAAGAGTGGTCAAATAGACTGAATTATGTCAGATGTTTGCTGAAGACAAAAAGCCTGTGGTTGAGGTGCAACTGGTTAAGGAGCTTTAACATATTATGTATGTGTATGAATGTGTTTCGGCTTTAAAAAAACAGTAAAGTTGATTGCTGTATAATCATTCAACCCTAAAAAAAAAAATCATTAAAAGCCCTAAAATAATGACATTTATGCCCACATTTATAAATTCATTTTCTGACTGCAACTGTATGTGTTGTTATTCTGAAATAGAAGTGCCATGAAACCAGGCCGCATTTTAGACTATAATGAGGTAGTGTGAGACGTATGATCATGGCAGATATGCTTTGTAAGAGGACTGTGAAAAACATGTGTATATTAGATGAATGATACTTTTTTGAGGCTCCAGCTCTACTTGAAAATGTTTAAAAAGCCACAGGATAACTATGTTGCTCTGCTTTGAGGAAACTTTACTTTAATTGGTCACTGCACATGTGGATTTCTGCTTCAGCTCCTAGGGATTACTGCCAAAAAATAATTAGTGTTTTTTTTTTTTTTACATCAGTTTGCATGCAGAGGATGAGACTAAGAAATATGCAAATAAAAGATTTGCTTTGCAGAGTTTGCAATGCTCAAACACATACTGGAGAAAATTAATCTCAACAACTAAATCTACTGTGCATGCAATTCATCATTTAATATACAAAAACATGGGTTTTCTTGTCACAAATGGTATTTGACAAGGAGACAACTTTCTCACATTTATTTAATGATGGTAAATCATATAATCAAGTATCGTACAAATCATTAAATTCTGTTGGAGTAGCAGTTTTCAGAAAAGGTCAGAAGGAGGATGCGGTTATTAAAAATTGATTCAATTGTTCACATTACAGCATAATGAGGATAATTTAATTCCAAACACAGTAGGTCAGTGCTTACAGGCACTAAATCAAGGCATGTTTCATTGAATTGAGAAACAAATTGCAAAATCTAAATGTGGATAGCTTGGCATGATCAGAAGAGTTTTAGTGTCTGACTGATTAAAGTGTTTCAGGAGGTTCTTCAGGTCCAGTGGAAACATGGATGAACATCGGTGAGTCGAGTGCTTTTTGTGAACTTTTGCCACTGGACTGCACCTACTTCAACTCTCCGAGGACAACAGGTCGTGGAGGAGGTGTAGTGGCCGTTTACAGGGAGAGCTACCTCTGTAAGCAGCTCACACCAATCACATCTTATTCCAGCTTTTAGATGAATGTGTCTGAGCTTGGATCTGCCCTCCTGGTGCTCTGTGCTGTTTTATACAGACCGCCAAAGGACAACAAGAAGTTTCTCGCTGATGTTTTGGAAGGAATCCTGCCTAAATGACAGAGTTGTGTTAGTTTGGACCTTTTAAACCTTTGGCCAAAGACTTTTTACATCTAATTCACTCTTTTAATTTCATTCAGTTTGTGTCTGGTCTGACACTAAAGTGGGCACACTCTGGATTTTGTTTTATCGACCACTGCACTTTATGCGCATGCATGTTTTGGGAATGTGGGAGGAAACTGGAAGGCCCAGAGATAACAGAGACAATTAAAAAACTTCTACTTTAGTAACAATAATTTAGTTTTAATAGTGTGGGTGCTGGAAGAGCAATTCATTTTCTAATTAATATTTTGTTCATGTATGGAGCAATTACATCCCCTTGAGAGCCCCCAATGAGTCAGGAAAACTCCAACTTTGAACAAAGACCCAAAAAAGACTCAATAAACTTCAAATGTCCATTTTTTTACAGTTTACTCAGGTACTTTAAGTTAGTGCATTTAGCACCAGACACATATTCAGTATGTGCTGGGCTGTAAACCTAAACTGTACAGACTGTTTGACTGCAGAAGTCTTTTCTGTTTGCTCAGTAATCTCTGATTCAAAAACCTTGTCATTTAATTAAACATTTCTAACATTATCACTGGAGATTACCTTTCCAGCAAATGATTTTGCAGGCAGTTTGGCACAAACTGATGTGTAAAGTCTGGGGTCCAATGTGCAACACTTTGTATTTGTGCATACCTTCTGTCTGCACTGGAGGTCACCTTCTGGGCAACACTTTAAGGGGAAATAAACAAAAACACAAATACTAACGTTCACACTATGCATTCATTGACTGTACTTAAACTCACACAGTAGCCCAGCCAGTCAAAGATGGATGACTTGATAGGAAGAGACAGCAATGGATTGTCCTCGATTCACCAGTCAGTAGGGCTGTCCTGTGTGTGTGTGTGTGTGTGTGTGTGTGGAGGGGGTAGCGTCAATCTGATAGAAAAAGAATTAGAGCTGTCACAATTCCAATAACAATGTTTTAGGTGAAGAAGTGGGCTTGTAACACACATCACAGGCACACACACACACTGACAGGAAAGGTGACTTTTGTCCAGTAACAACAGGAAGAGAAAAAAGATGAAAGACGGAGGCCTGAAGAACAAAAGACAGAACCAAGAAGAACTGAACTGGAAGCAAAAATAAGACAAAGATGGAAAAATGAGTAAAATGTATGCGCTCATTTGACAGATATATGGCAAAAGGCCATAAACAGTCAGCTGTTTTTTTCTATTTTATTTGTTGAATTAATGACCAAAAATATATTATTATTATAAGAAGTGCAGCATTATACATACAAATACATATATATATATATATATATATATATATATATATATATATATATATATATATATATATATATATATATGTGGGAGGGGAGGGGTGGTGAACAAGATTGGTGTGTAAAACCATTTTTTTTTACACTTTGGCTTTTATTTAAAGTTGTGTCGAGCAAAAAAATATGTTTTTGTTAGCAGACTTTCAGATAATGAGGCTCAACTGTAAAGTATTTTGAGATGAAACTATGACACTTATAAGACAAATCAAATAAAGATAGGAGTTTCCAAAATCTTTTAGTATTCCTCATGCAAAAAAGCCTGCAAAACAACAACAACAACAACAACAAAAAAGTGACAAACGAGTTTTTAAAAATGGAGCATGGAGTTCATATTCCATATACTGTTAACCCCTTTTAATGTCCATCTATTATTATAGATAGATATTATAGACATGTATGTATATATATGTATATATATATATATATATATATGCAAGAAGAAGAAAGTTTGGCATGTGACCTGAAATCTGTTTACATCCAGTAAAAAACAAGTTGACAGGTGCTGGGCTCCCCCCACTCTCTCATCTCTGTGTGGGGTTGAGCTCTCTGACGGGAGACTTCCTGTTTGTGTCTCTGTAGTCTTCTCAACCTGCTGCTTGGATCCACAGGTCGCATCCCTCCACAGGTTGGATTACTGTGCATACGTGTGTGTATGTGTACGTGTGTGTATTTGCATTCTTGCTGCTGACATCAAAGGATCCCCACACTTATCCTCCCAACATGACACTAATGCTTCCCCTCCTCTCTTTGACTCCTCTGCTGACTCCTCATTTCCTCCGGTGGCTGTTCTTCTGCCCTGTTTACACAGTCCTGTTTTTAAGTGAAACCGGAACATTTTTGCTGCGATTCAGCCATTCGTGTACACAACAACAGAAACCAGATTCTCTGACAAGGAAACCTTTTGAACCCCGGTCTCAGAGTGGAAGTTTTTGGAGACATACGTGTAAAATCACACATGCACACGATAGACGACTGCAGTCAACAACAGTAACAATGGTGGATAACAGAGTTGTGTTTGTGCTTCTCACCCTGTTCAGTGTGTAGCAGCATCAGTCCAAACCAAACATACATGTGTTCATGCTGGAAAGACTGAAGTGTCTGCGCTCATGCACGTGTCACTGAAACACAAAAATGACAGCAGCAGCAGCTACTAACCTGGCATGAAAACCACAGAGTTCAGCAGGTACAGGGTTACCATAGATCTGTAACATCTCCATAACCAACATTAGGAAATCTCTAATGTTTCCAGGAGATCATTCACGTGCACCTTCACCTTCATCTCATCCTGTTTTTTATTATAACATGTAGATCTTTTTGTTTTCATTCTCTAGCTTTGTCGTCAACTTTTCATCTCCTTTTCAGATTAGACCCTCATTGCCAATTGTCCCATTTACTCATTTCCCTTTCAAGCTTGCTTCTCCACTTTTTTAATTTGTCTGTATGCATATGTCTGTAAAAGTGGAACATTATATTTGGGATTTAAAATAGCCCAGAACTGTATTTATTTCTGTTAAATTAAGAAGTAAAATATGCTGTAGGACTCATCTGAGCAGGCCAAAAGTTTTGGTTCCCATTTTGGATGATTTTCAGTTTACAAGCTGGATAAATTTTCCTGCTATTCAGAAACTATCTGTGATGGTTTTGTGTTTAGAGACAAAACTAAAAAATGAAAACATAAACCATCACTTGATGTGATGAATCTTTATCACACAGTGAAACTCCAGTTTTTCAGAATGTGCTACAAATTTTCTGCTCAAGTGGTCTAATTTACATCATAAGTGGACACAAATTCAGTCTGCAGATAATCATCTCACTGTGGAATATATTTTATTTTAAAAACCACTTTGGATTGGTTTATTGAGGAGGTGGAAATGAGGGGGAAAGCCTCCACAGATGAAACAAACATGATTTGGATCTAAATGTGCATCGGCTCTACAGGGGCTGGAAGATTTGCCAAATCACTTGAGTGCAAAGTGAGAAATATTCAAGATGTGAGTGCATCATCTGGGTTATCCTGGCTGTCAGTCAGTGTAATAATTTAGTTAAAACTATCTCAATTAAATGCTGTTAATACGATGCTGGTAATGAACAACACTTAGTCTCAGCTGATGGTGATTATTCACACCAGCCACAGCAGTGTCTGTCAAACACACACAAATCAGGTAGAAATTACTCAGACATTTAGACTTAAAATAAATTAAACATTTTCAGAAACTACAGCTCCTCAGGTGGGGTTGAAACCCAACTGTGAATCCTGAAACAACAAGTCAGGAGTCCAATTTAAAGATTAATAATTGCACATTTCTGCCATAATTATCATTAGATATAAAAACAGTGGCTATAAACTGATATGAAACACTATAATAGTTGTTGATTCTGTTTGTGCTTTCAGTATGTCCTTGTTCCATTGGCCTAATAATTATTATGTTTGTTGTGGTGCTGATGAAGCATACTTTCACCACTTCCTATGCCCTCCTCATCCTCAGCTGTTTACATTTTGTTCTCATGTTTTCATCATATAATCACCAACTGTTACATATTTTAACTGTAATCACACAGAACTCATCAAATCTATAATTATTAAATAGTCACATTATGTGTTTGTCATGTAGGGTGGGGAAGGAGGCGAACCCAGAGTGCAGACTCATCTTATAAAGTAAACTAATTTATTAAAATAAAATAAACAAAAACAAACAGGCAGCAAAATAAAGAGCTAAGTTTAATGTGAAACAACCAAGGCATGGAGCAGAAATATAACATCCAAGAACCAGCAGAGTAGCGAGGGAAGTGACCGGGTTTTAAGCACTGAGGGTGACGAGGTGAGTGAGCACAGGTGAAGCAATTAACAAGACTTGAGACAGGTGTAGATGGGCGTGGCATGAAGGCAAAAAGAGTGACAGCAAACAAGAACAGGAAAAACTAAACTGAAACAATAACTCAAACAGAAACAAGATAATAACAAAAGCCCCGATCCCCAGATCCCCACAGTGTGACTATGACTGAGTTTGGTTTATATTGACTGCTGACATAAACAAGTGTGCTATGCTAAGATTTAACAGTCCATTTTTCAACAACAATATTACTTTTTTCTCATGTTATTTGTTTATTAGATAGGCCATCAAAAGTCAGACCTTTCCAAAGTGTAGAATAAATCCTTCATGTTGGGTTTTGTGCAGTAACCAAACTACAAATGAACCTGGAGCTCTTTGTACACTTCAGCTGGTGATACTTAGGATCACAAGTTTCTGCCGCTGTTGTTTTTCGGACAAGAAGCTTAAAACTTTGGTAACCACAGCATCAACTCCACTCCTTTAGAGATGATTATTTAAACACTAATTACAATTAATAATCCTTTTAAAAACTCCTGGGCTCCACAGTTTAACAGTGATTACCACATATTTCAGTTTATGACCCACAAAACTGACAAACTATTACAGAAATCTGCAACTTCAGTTGTTGTTGGTTGAAGTGTTTTTGGAAAAATAACTTATATGTCTCATATTGAATTAAAGTCTACTTTTTTATTCTTATAGTACATTTTTAAGATCTGTGTAAAAGTCTTTATTAGGACAAAAAAGGCAAAGAGATATGAATGACGTGGTGAAAAAATTAAGTGATAAATAAAAAAAACTGACAATTTTTAATTTTTAAAAATACAATGTTAGCAATAACAGTAAGACAAAATTATTTAAAACTAGAAGTTAAACATCTGGGTAGAACCTAATACACCAACACTGACTTTGTAAACCATTGACAGGTGTTTCTTTTTGTTTTTCATTTACAAATCGTTTAGTTTTTAAGTGAAAAACAGAATTTTCCAACTTCCAATTAGGTATAGTTACACAGATGGATGGATCTCTCTCTGTCTCTTGTGTAATTATTGGAATCTGTGATGAATAATAAAGTTTCTGTTGGAGCTGTTTGGGACTTAAGTCTTGGCTGTGAAGAAGAACGCAGGGCTGAAACACAAACGCTTCAATAAATGGACATTTTGCTTTATAACCTGTGCCACAAGCAACATATGTACCAACAGTTTTTGTTTTGTGTCTTTGGCTGAGAGTTTGTTCTTATTGTGTTTTCTACTGGAGTGTGCTGCCAATGGGACAATCTGATCAAAATGTCCCCTGAACATCAGCACTCAACGATGCCACGAGGAAAGGCTTTCTGGGTTTGATCCATCTTTTCTTTTCTCACCAGCAAACTGCGAGCCATAATAGGACTCCCCAACCATATCAGCAATTAGCCCGCCTACACACTCACAAACTTCCATCATGCACAAAGGCACAAACTCATCAGCAGTAAATTGCTGTTTGTTCCCTCCAGTACACAGACTCACTTTGAGTCACAGCCCCCTCTCGGGCCTCACGCGCTCCGTGATTGGCTGGAAGATGTGCATTTGTGTGCGCATGGCCTGAAGTGCTCTGATAGGCCTTGATGAGAGTCTATCAGAACGGAGAGAGACGGACGAAATAAAGACGGATCATCTGCAGAGAGACTGCAGGCGAGAGGCCGTCGCTGCAGCCGGAGGAAGGACAAGCAGAGGAAATATATCACAGGAGGGGGGAGGACTGGAAACAAAGAGTAAGACAGTAAATGACTAACCAAGGAAGGAGGAGAGGGCAAATTACTCCTAGCTGAAACTCCCAAGAGGAAATGATGAGGAGTGTACACATCAACAAGGGCTGACACCTGGTTTCTCCCCCCACACAAACACCTTCAGCTCTCAGGAAGAGCTTAAAGGGCTATCTGAATCTTCTCCATCAGCTGGATGGGAGCAGTGATCAGTCTAATACTGAGGAATATGACCTGTTATTCAGCAGCACTAGGGCAGTTTCACCCATAATATTCTCAATTAATTTCAGAGAATTTCTACTTTACATTTTGTCATTTGACTTGGTTTCTAGCACCAGGTTTTAGAAATAAATATATAACAAATTTGGAAATAAATCTATGAAGGAGTCATTGTATTCAGTTGCCCTCACCTCAGCTACTTCCTGTTGCTGCGGAGGACTAGCAGCAAACTCCAATCACCCCCAAATGACAGAGCTCCTCCCCCTGTTTTAAACACGTTTTATCCTCACTGTTGGCTCATGAACAAAACATTCGTCACAGCGCTCGCCGTGCAAGCAGTGTCATGTCATTTCTGCCTGTCATGCACGCCCTAATTTCTGCAACTTGTGAAGTTGTTTGAGTTGTAAATGAGAAGAGTCGCAGGGAAGAATCTGTGATTAGGTTTGTTTCTACAGGCATCCGTACGACTGGACAAAAACCAAAGAGGTCCAATCATTTCAGAGGTTTCATAAACGTCTAAAACTTAGATAATAAGCAGGACAATTTTCTATATAAAACATACTTCTTGTGCTATTTCTGCTACAGGGATCTTGGTATTTTTTCAGTAGAGACTTGAATTGTTTAAAACGAGAACAAAATCTGCATGAGCCATGAGTTGGGGCAACAGTATAATATTTTAGGCTGAGCCCAGCCACCTTATGCTTATTTCAGGTGCGTGTTTTTCATGATCTTAGATGAGGGTCTGATTGTAGATGGACCAGTATCTTGGCAGACCTGAACAATGCTATCTGTAATCTGTCCATCTCTTCTGATCAAGACTCCCAGATACTTAAACTCATCTGCTTGAGGCTAAGACTCATCACTGACCCTTTTATTCCTCTCCTTTG
Source organism: Kryptolebias marmoratus (assembly GCF_001649575.2). Taxonomy (NCBI): domain Eukaryota; kingdom Metazoa; phylum Chordata; class Actinopteri; order Cyprinodontiformes; family Rivulidae; genus Kryptolebias; species Kryptolebias marmoratus. The sequence continues at coordinate 871,103 of NC_051431.1, forward strand.
GTTCACAGCATGAAACACCCAGGATGACAGTTAGCAATCATGAGCATTAAGTCTGATCTTCAGTCATTTTCACTCTAATCAACACCTTCATTCATGTCACCAAAGTGGCTTATTTGTGACTCAAGCAAACAAAGACCCTAATGAGCCTCTATTGTTAGGAGAGTGAGTTAATCTGCAGGTCACTCTATCTTACAGAACATTTCGGCTCTAAAAGCTTGAACTCCACTCTCTTTCCTTTTTGAATTGAGAAAGCTCCTTGGATGAGAAGTGAAACACTTTTTATTTTTTAACCTTGTTTGGATTTACAATCTCCTGGATGACTGAGAATCTACAGCAGCATTTCTGCTCAGTATTTCTTTTATTTTTTTGTCTAGCAGACAACAGATAAAGAAAGAGAAAGCCGTAAAGAAAATCTTCAGTTTAGAAATAACCTTGTGTATTTTAGGAGCATTGCTCCTTCTGTGTCAGCTTCCTCCTGGCCGACCCTCTGCAAACATCACTGCTCCTCAGGTGACCTTGGACGCAACACTGACCTCTGACCTTTGACTTCTGACCCTCAACAGGCTCTGGGACTTAACCTGCCTCTTTGTTGTGGTTCTGTTGAGGATTCAGCAGCCTCCAGATTCCTCAAAGACGACATGAATACATAAATCTTTGGAATAATAAAATTATCTATCATGCATATTTGTTTATTCTTGTCAGGTTAAAACTTTGAATATTACTAAAATTAGCCAAATGTTACTCACTTTTTAGTCAAGAATAGCAACTAATCTTGCATAAACTGATGGATATGTTAAAAAAAACACTTCAGAGGTAGTAATTGACATGTTTTGGATTAAAACAAAAGCCTTTTTTTGTTTCTAATCTTTTATTATCTTAAAAGCACATTTTTGCTTTCAGTTGCATTAATTTTCTTGAAAGAAAAAAAAGTATTTTTTGCATAAAACAAATGTATAAAAAGAAGCAAAAGCAACCAAAAAAAACTATTCAATTTCCCAACTGGGTGAGAATTGAAGTAAGAGGATGGTGAGTGTGTGCTTGATAAGGACGAAGGTGCACGCTGCACTTCACAGGGAAATAAGAGCATGAAAAAGAAGAGAGAGGAGGAGGAGGAGGCTGAAGCTGGAGAGACAGGAGAGGAAGATGGGAGAAGAATACTAATGTTCCACAGCTCAGATGAAAAGACTCCCTGGTAAAACACAGAAACACACACAGTTGTTCTTCCGCTGGGCAGTTGAGAGGGGGACTGGTGGGGGGGGTATCATAGAAGACGAACTGTGGTGAATACTGATGCTGATATCTGTCAAAGGCACACACAAAGAGAATAAACACCAAGATATGAAAAGTAAAGATACCAGGAAACTGATGACACAATACTATGGAACAAAAATAAAGGAGGACGAGGAGAAAAATCTAAACATTAACGCAGAACTGGGTGTTATTTGACCAAATCTTGTTCAAACAGAGACAGATTTATGTTAAATCTTTAGTCTGAAGAGGTAATCTTTCTGTTACTGCGACTGTTGGTGATTAGTTGTTGAATGACATTTATTGAGGAGTTTCCAAAACATCTAGAATCATCTGGGAGTTAATTAATGTCCTCCCATGAGTCGCAGAGGCTCACAGTCCTGTCGCTTGAATTTTGAATGTGTTCAGAAAATGTTGTTTCGAAGTAGTCACAAAGTTGTTGCAGGGCTCTCTAACTGTCTCCAGAGAACTAGAGTGAAGTTCTCCTCTGACAGAAAACATCCGAGGCTACGGCTTTGAATTTTCAGGATTAAACTGATAAATAATAGTTATTTCAAATCTGGTCCAAATCTTAATTTCTAAAGTGTACTTCAGCAGAATAAATCATAAATGTGGGGGATATGATGTGGGTGGAGGTAAGCAACAATAAAACATGCAAGACATACAACACAGTTTTGCAAGCTGTAAACACAACAATAAGAAGTAATTTTAAAAAACCCCTCAAAACTCAGCTGCAAGGCCTGCTGGTCAGAATTTAATGAATTTTCTTGCATGAGTTGCAGGTCTTACTCTTGTCTCGCTGGAATTTTGAAGATGTTCTAAAAACCTGTGCAACAAATCTACTCTTAAAACAGTCATCTAGTCATTACAGTTATCTTAAACCCTTCTCAATTTAGTTTCCTTGAGTCAAAAGGCACTTTCACAAAACAATTCTACAAAATGGCTGCAAAGACCAATCATCCTTCCGCTGACTTTGACAGTTCATGAATGACTAACGGTTCCAGCCTGATCCTATAAAAATGTGAGCTTTCAGAAATGAAGCAGTTTTGTAGAACCATGAAAAGCACGGACCAAAACTCAGCTGTGTGGACATCTTTCACTACACATTAAATGTGTGATTTATTTTCAAAACATGACAAATTAACTCAGTTTTAGCAATCCTCTAAATGGTTAATTTTATTTATTTTTTTACTAAATGTAAAGATGATGTTTGTCATCATCAATCTTCTCCTCAAAACTGAAACAGTTTTTTGTTGTTTAGGTTTTTAATTCCCCAAACCAGGTCATCACACAGACAGTTTGTCATCACTTGGGGTGCAGCTGTGGCTCAGTGGTTAGAGCAGCTGTCCTCCAACAGGAGAGTCAGAGGTTTGATTCCACCGGCATCCAGTCACACGTCGAAGTGTCCCCGGGCAAGGCACTGAACCCTCATTGCCTCTGATGTGCCCCATCGGTGTATGAATGCAATCTAAAGCACTGATTAGTCTGAATAGAATGATTTATTCCGATTAGCTCTGTAGAGCTGTGTGTGTGGACGGGTAGATGAGGGCACAGATTGTGTTGTAAAGTGCTTTGGGTAGCCTGGTTGGCCAGAAAGGTGCTCTATAAGTCTGGTCTGTTTGCCATTTACTGCATCACATCGTTGAGCCATAAAGCCAGCTTACATTTTCACATGTCAGCTGTTACAACTCTGTTACTGCCTCACTGGGCTGTATAAAGATGCAATAGGAGAAGGATGACTTCAACTCCTCTATGCCGCCTCGGTCCATTCAAAAATCACACTGAGACAACCAGAAGGCGTCTAAGTCTTGAAGTGCTCATTGAAAGTGCAAGAAGTAGCTCCAACTAGTTTCCAACAGTCACAGCCCAGTGAGATGCAGACTTTAGGAAGGGATTAGGTTGATCTGAATGCAGCAGTTTAAACAGACACACTGAATTATTGCACAGAGGATACAGAAAAAAGGCCATCTAACTGCTGCAGGAATCACATCAGGAAATGTTTAGAAAACTTTAGAAATTAGAACTACTACAAACTAACTGGGTCACATTTATACAGATTATTTTAGGTTAAAGTTAGGACATGAACTTGCACTTAATTTGCACTTTTGCATGTTTATTGATGGAATTAAGAACAGGTTGATTTAAACTGGAGTCTTGAACTGCTGAGACAAATAAACATTTTTGGATGAGTGACATTTAGGATAACTTACTTTAGAAATAGGACTTTTTTAAAATAAATAAATAGAAAACATCAAGAATACATTTATCAGTATGTAAACAGAGCAAAAGAGAAAATAGTTTAAGAAAGCAAAAAGATAAATTCAAGTATGTCGATTTCTTTAATTAAATTAAAAAATGCACTCATTTTATTTTTTAAAATAAACAAAAATCACTATTAAAGTGCAAACCTTCTCCGAGGCCATCGGGTCACTGATGATTGTGACCAGATCACCACCAAATTTAATCACTGTTTTTTTTGTTGTGAAAACCCCAACAAGTCCTGAAAATTTCATTCAAATCAGTTCATTAGGTTTTCATACAATGTTGACATTCCAGTGTTACGCAACAGCAGGGTCAGAGCACGGTGTCACCTGTGTCCTTAACTTTTGACCCTGTGTCTTTGAATTTAATAGTGATCAACCATGACCCATAAAGGTCAAGCTGATTTCTGTGTTTAAGGTTAATTTAGAGCTTGCACATCAAATTGTCTGCAGACGAACGGTCAGACAGACAAATCAGCTCTGAAAACATCACCTGACAGGTGCAGATAAAAACAATGTTCTCATCAGATGGTTGTTGAGGAATGGAGCACAAAGAAAAGTTTTAATCTTCATCAATAATGAACAATCCAAAAACAAAAAATGCCAAACACTTTGCTGTGAGTTGTAATTCTGTTGAACTGTGATGAGAACTCAATAACTTCAAGGCTGTTAGTTTACTTTAACTGGAGGTGAAATAATAAAATACTGGCAGTTGTGTTTAAGCCTCTTATGTAAATGATGCTTCCTTAGACTTTTTCCTCTGTCTTTTTCAAATGTTATTTTCACCTAATTTATGAGAAACATAAGGCAAGACAGAAAAGTGCAGAAGATGGTGAAAAAAAAAATGCAAATGGTTTTTTTTTTCTTTTTTAAAATGATCTGAGTGAATCAGAGCTTTGAGTTCAGGACAGTTTGGGAAAGTTAAAAATAATTGAGACAAATTTATTTTGTCATGTATTCATTATTTTTAAATAGTTTGTTTTCACATCCTGATAATAACATTTTGTTTTATTACCAGACACCCAAAGAAAAGAAATACAAATGACAACAACTGACTTGTTTTGTTTTTTAAGCAAATAATAAACCAAAACTTTAATTCTGCCACTTCAGAGTGCAGCAAGTATTTATAATTCTAGAGGTAAACTGTACAGGACATTCTTATTACTTGATACCTGATAGAAGGTGATCATGCAGTTGGCTTTGTTTAAATGTGTGTGCGTGTGTGTGTGTGTGTGTGTGTGTGTTTGTGTGATCAGGGGTGATCTACCTGATCAACCTTGCAAAACCAAAAATGTCTATAACTCAGTCATTTTTACAGATACTGAGCTAAAATTTGGAGTGGTAGTAGATAAGAGTCACTTTCATAACATACCCTAACTGATCATCCATCCATCCATCCATCCATCCACCCATCCATCCACCCATCCATCCATCCATCCATCCATCCATCCATCCACCCATCCATCCATCCATCCACCCATCCATCTTAATCTCCCTAACTGGATTTGAACAGTTTTTGTGAGACACAAACATGACTCAAGTTATCATGGCTGCTGATTTGTTTCTCATTTAAAGGCTTATATTTTTCAGTGTCATTTTGTTGGAAGATATGTTCATTAATGCCTGGGAGCAAAATGTTATATCGTCTCATAAAAGCAGATCATCCTGTTGTAATAAGCCGAATGTTCTGTTGATAGTTTTCTTCTGATTATAAAAAATCATGGCTGTTAGAATCTCCTTTTGTGCTAAAATCTAAACTTGTTTGGTCCCCTCCTGCAGATCAGGATGTTGGCAGAGTTGGAAAACTCAGATCATTTGCTTGATGACATATTCTTCTCCGTGAGGGAAGAGGGTTTTTTTTATCTGTCTATATATGAGCATTTATCACCACGTCTCCTTCCTAATTATTTGTTCCATTTCGTTTAAGTAAAATGAAAAGCATGACTTCCTCCAAGGCAGAGGATTTTTAATCACAGAGAGCTGCCTGACACTATATTAATTAGTCCCCTAACATGACATGTTCACGTCCACAGTGTAGAGTTTGGACTGAAGTGTTGTGGTAATATTTTTAAATCGAGTGTCAGCAGCACTTTCACCTTAATGCTTTCCTACACAACTCCTTATCATTCAGACTGCTCTGCAAATTAACCACGACAGGCAGACTTATATGCAATAGTTGCATCATTATCACCCGCTGCTAAAGGTGAAAGGGACTGAAAATAATGTTTTTGTGTGTGTGATTGTGTCTGTCAGCAAAATAGCTCATCAACCACTGGATGACTTTTATTGAAATGCACAGACAATAATCACTGGACAGACAGTATATCTACGACTGAGTCAACCCGATTCAAGATGGCTGCCACAGTTAACCGAACTAAAAAAACACTTAAAAATGTCTATAACTCTGTCAATTTTACAAATAATGAAATTAAAAAACAATGTAGGTTTGACCAAAATGTGTACAACTTCATTATTTTTCAACATAAAATGATCTTAGTTTAAATTTCTGGCATTAAAGTTGGCAGGCAACAAGCATATGCAAAGAATATCCAGTGTAATACAGTTTTTATGTATTGTTTCTGTCAAAAAAAACTTTAAAATAAAAGAAATGTGTCATTGGAGCCGAGTGAGATTTATCTCCGTCTAAATGCTCGGTTTGCAGAGCCACACACAAACCAACAGTCAGACAAAATCCAACGTCAACAGCTCCTGTCACACATCTGTTACTAAATGTGGAAAGTAAATAACTGGAGCCAGAAATAGATGCTGGATATTGTTAGCTCTCTGGATATTTTCCTATTGGACCACTGAACCAGAAACCATGTGACATGTTCTGGATTGTTGAGGTTTTATCTACAGTCAAGGGGCTCAGCCACTCCCCATGGGAAATATGCTGCCAGCATCGTGATTAAAAACAATAAAATATTTGACTTTACACACAGCAGATGTCCAACCTGAATAAGCGCTTTTCAGAATCTCGGTTCAAGTGAATCTCCTTTGTGAGCTTCGTTTTTAGATATTTGAGCACCTGAACTGAGCAGACCTGTTTATGCAGACAACAAAGCATTGTCCTGCAGGATTTCTGTTTTCCTACAGCAAAGACGGTGAATTTGTGTGACAGACAAGCAAAGAAGATCTGCAAATAAAGTTATCTGTGAAAAATAATGGGGCCATGAAGCATTAAAGGAACTAATGAAATCAAACACTAAATGTTACCCTGAGCTACATCAAATGGTGCAGTTTGAAAACATTTACTACAGTGATTTTCAAGATATATTGAATACAAGTCTGAAATGCAGGTCCACACTCAATGTAAATAAAGTACTTTAATCTATAAATACTTACTAATGCAATGAACTAGTTGGACCTCTTCATCCCAAACTGGCTCTTGTTGACTTTTTTTCATTCACTTCAGTTGTTTTTAGGAATAAACTGTTTGTTTTTTGATCAGTTTTCACGAAGCTTCAGTGAGTACCATTAAAAACCCTATAAGTGTGTTGGTGCAGCCATTACTGATCATCCTGTTTTTTGTCTGACTGATCGTGTTTGACCCTTTCATAAGTCTTATTCACAAAGTAAACACTTCAGAAAAAGAACTCACATACGTCTGAGAAAAGCTTCTCTGAAATCTACTGTGATGCACAGCGTTTGTTTTTTTATTAGACATGAAGTAGTTGTTTTCAGGCATTATTAGAACATATTTATTTTAGTTTGTCAGTGCATCCAGAGACCACCAAGATGCAGATAATCACATAAAATAGTCCTGATATCTAAAGTCTAATTCCCAAACTGAGATATTATGAAGCTGATTGAGATCCTGATCCTATTTGCTTTTTATCTGCTGTTTTTATCTGATCTGCACCTTCCAAATGATTTTAATTTGGGAACTTTCACTGATAACAGAAGCCAGTTACAGTAGATTTATTTTTTGCCCTCCATGGTTACTTTCTGTTATATAATCTCCATTATGACATGGTTGTTTTTTCAATTGACTCCTAGTTACTAAACACTTTAATTTTGTTATATTAATGCACCTGAAAAGGTTTACACTATTGGCACCTTTCAAAGAAACACCCATAGAAATGATAGAAATCTATAATAAATCATGTTATTTTATTCAATGGTGTTCAAACTCTATGAAGAGACTCCACCGGAGCTGCTTGCAGTTTTAACATTTAAAGCTGAACATAAGTTTAAAAAATGGATTCAGTTTTGCCGATGCGTGCATTTATTTCTTTCAACAAGCCTTCCTGGGTTATTTACTTTGAAGATAAATTTAAGGGAAGCTGGTTTGAGCTGAGGCAGTGTCCTCCGTTCTAATTAAGACGGATTTGAATGTCGCTCCTGGTGGTGTAGTCAATCAAGGCAAATGTTAAAATATTGTTCTGTATAAACATATTCAGGAGTGAGAGGAATTAAATGTGAGGTGGACTTGCAGAAATATGACCCAGTTAAACTTTATTCTAGGGTTTAAAATGTAATTGTTTGAACTTATTTCTGTTACAGAGAAGCTTTAATTCAGCCTTGCCTCCTCAGTCTTTTCTCATACCATAAAGGTTTTATTTGAGTAATCTTCATTATGGATCATTTAAATTAAAAAAAACATCCTAAAGGTGTGTTCAATGCAAATTTAAAAAAAGAAAAAAAACTTGATGCTTCTTATAGGACTCCAGGAGGATTTGTGCAGTTTTCAGGACAGATGCTGTCGTCACACTTGTAGAGTTTATTGGTTTGGAGGAGAGCTGAACAGTTTGTTCCAACTGGAAATGAATTGATTTAAAGATGAAACAGAAACAGGTATTTTGTGAATGTCTGCAGCAGAGCTTAACAGTCCTTTGCTTTACATCATGTTGTGTTTAGTGGTTCTGGGTTACATTTTGTTGGGCTCATCTGGATTTTTTTGTTTTTTTTCTGTCTTAGTTTGTTTAGATCTCTCATATTAACTGAACTGTAGACAACCTAAACTCTTAGGTGATGATTCATTGGCTGAAAGAAAATGTAGTAGAGTAGGAGAATATTTATTAAGTTTACTTACAGTTGTTTTTGTTTTTTTGGCTGTTGGACCTTCACCAACGAACTGAGCTGTGCTCGGCCAGTCTTAACGGGTAAAACCCAGGCACCAAGCACTCACCAACGAGTTTCTGCCCTAGGCCAAGCTCCAGGGGGAGGCCTCAGTAACTCTAGTCTGACGAAGGTAACTAGACAAATTGTTGATTTGGAAGAGTTCATGGCACTGCACTTCGTTAAGTCCTTCAGCCCAGAGCTAGTTTCCCTCGGAAGATCCTACACGGAGCAAATTGTCCCCAACAACATCGCTCCTAGGCTCCTTAAGGCACTCAAACACTTCGAGAGCTGAGGTGAGAAAAAAGCTGTTGATTTCCCATAAATGTACAGAACCACTGTGATGTACGGTAAATGTACAGTAAATCTTTGTTCCAACCCTCACTTATGATTATGAGCTGTGGATAAAGTCCAATAATGGCCTTTTTCACAAAAAATCCTCTGCAGTTTGACTGCAAACTGTTTATTAATCACCGATCAAGCCGATAAGGGCTGGGACAATGTGGGCTCTGCCAAATGAAGCTGGTACCATGGAACAGGAGGCATGGAGAAAAACTCAACGGGGTTGACATGAAGCACAACACATGTTGGACATGTCCCATTTTAAATAACACAGTCAGAGTTGTTGCTGGTTTCCAAAGATCTAAATGGTTTTGGTCCAAAGTACATTTCTGATCGTCTGCTGCATTATGAACCATCGAGACCTCTGAGGTTGTCTGGATCAAACCTGATATATAATAAACCTCTTAATGTAAATTTAACTTTCTCCAAGGAGTGTAACACTAACAGGATTCACTTGATAAGAACCATTGTTTGGAGCTAGTTTATCAGTTTATTCACATGTAAGTCGAAGTTTTCACCTTCTGCTCAGTGTTTTCTTGAAACAGGACCAGCTCTCTGTGATCCTAAAGCAGATGAAGTACAGAACATGGGTGGATGGAAAGATGGATGGATAGGTAAGGATTTTATTTAGTTTAAATGTTCATGTTTATGTATTAAAGAGATATGATGAAAATATCAATTATTTGTCGTTAATACATGTCTTTAAATAAAAAAACAAAACAATATTTCCTCATACTTCTGATGAACTCTAATAATATTAACAATAAATGTTTCTCACTGAAGGCCAAACCACAGAATCTGAGCCTTTATCTGCGTCGTTAATGAATGATTTTGTGTTTGTCTCTAATGCGACATTTGTGCATCTTATTCTGCTGAAACCATAGAAACAAGTCCCAGTCAGCTCCTGCTAATTATATACTTTGTCTGTTCCTTCAGTATAGAAGGAGGAGAGGAAGACGACGATGGATATAAATGGCTTCTGTAAGGTTATCTAAGAGACTGCAAGTGCACATAAAAGAGACAGCAGCTGCACCTCTGGGACATCTTCACAATACTCGCAGCTTCAGCTGCATCACACAGTGAGATGAGAAGGCAAAAAGGTATAGTGCATGCTGAGAAGTGACTCGCTGGAGTTAAGCACATCTTATAGACTCAGTATATTTTGTCATGGTTACTGTATGGGCTATAGCACCACTTTTTCCCCACTTGATTTTAAAATGCAAAACGGCTGCATGCCAGAGGGAGATGGATTCTTTATTCTTGACTGGAGACCATGAGTCTATTTGAGGCAGCATGAACTTCCATGTTTACACACACCTTAACCTTGAAATTGGCCAATGCTTCAGTGACACTTTGACTAATGTTTGAGACATTTTCTTGACAGGGTGTCAACTGTTAGGAGGCGATGTGATGGAACGAAGTGGCCTGTGGGAAGAGTGATGAGTGCACCAGTGGAGGAGCCAGTGTGTGAACACAAGTGTTTATCTACGTGGTAATAGTGTGTGTATATGTGCACAGAATGCGTGCATTCATTTTTTTTTTTACACGTATCATCTTTTGGCAAGGAAGAATCTATTTTGCAGCTCTATATCTGAAGGATTTCAAAGCCCCCCTGCAGCATCCTGTTGTGTCTTATATGCCTGTGTGTAATGGGATTATTTGGCTGGATGGGATAGAGACTGTCATCTGGGAGGACTCTAACCAAGACTGTGGCTCAAATACAGAAATTGTAAGGAGGGTGAATCACCTGGGATTCCACAGTCGTATCCCACAGAAACACATGCATACACACACAAAAAGCCAAAAGAAAAACAGAAGAACATATTATTTTCACTGAGGCACATAATTACTTTTTTTCCTTAAACACATTAGCAAAAACAGTCTTATTGTTTTACTCTCAAATACAAATATCCTGAATCTCAGACACGCATGCTTTATGGTTCTGGTTTGAAAGCTAGAACCATGTGCTGGTGCAAAAGTTGGTTTTATCTTTGGATCCTTTATGAATCGGCTTTTCTGTAGACCAGAGAACCAACAGAGCTAAAACAAAGAGTCCCTGCTGTCTGAAGTGGTTCAAATCCTGCTTGTAACTTTCTGTCAGCCCGAGTCACACAGTGCTCAGTTTTAGGTCCACACTTCTTTTGTTTTTTGCTTTCATTTGGTTCCATTTTTAGACAACATGGCATTTTATTCCACAACTGTCAAATGCATGTTTCTCTTAAGAAAAAGGGTCAAATATTCTTCAGAGCCAAAGCTTTACTGTCTTGAGGACATAAAGGCCTGAATGGTGCTGAAACAACTGATTTTGGCAGCTCCACAGAGAACCCCCCCTGTTACAAAGCACTAAGTTTTTTTTAGCTTTCCCTTTCTGGTTCTAGAGTTTGTGGATGAGAGCATTCTGTGTGTCAGTGTACTGATGAAATGTTTACCTTGTTGTCTTTGTGGCAGCCATCTTGGATCCCTGCTAAAGAGCAGCCCCGCCTCAAACCCAGCTCTTTTATAGGAAGTGCAGTGATAAAGGCTGGAGTTTGATTGGTTAAAACTTAAAGTAACAAAAATAACAATGATTTGTAAGTTGCTGTGTTTGCACACATAAGATGTTTGCTTAAAATTTTATAATTGAAAAATAATTGTTTGATTGACTGATGGGAGGGTTAGCGTTATAAACTGAATAAACCTGCTTGTTTGCTGTACAGCCAAGACTGACTGATGCTGTTTCTTCCACACCACACCTCTCAGCATACCCCCCCATTATAGTCG
>NC_051431.1:882781-948294 GCF_001649575.2 Kryptolebias marmoratus
CCCCCCCCCCCCGTGTGTTTTTTTTTTTTTTACTTCCAACCATCATAAACGTTGGGGTCAAAGCGGATGCTGATCTTGAGCTCACAAGTCACATCAGTGCATTTGTTAAATCAAGCTTTTTTCAGTTGAGGCAGTTGTCTAAAGTCAAGCCAGTTCTTTTTAGGTAGCATTTTGAGGCGGTAATCCTTGCCTTTGTCACCACCCGGCTGGATTACTGTAATGCACTCGACATAGAGGTCAGCTCTTCCTCTGTCACTCATCTTCAGAGGGTCCAAAATGCTGCTGCACATCTTTTATCTGGCACAAGAAGACATTTCTTCCATTTCAGCCTCACTCCGCTGGCTGCCGGCACATTTTAGAATTAATTTTAAAGTTCCTTTTTTGGTTTTGAAGGTCTAAATGCTCCTGCCCCGCCCCGCCCTACCTCTCTGAGCTGCTACACCTCGATCCTCCCTCCTGTTCTCTGAGGTCAGCGGACCAGCTGCTCCTCAGTGTGATGGAAACTAAAGGTCAGTTTAGACGGGTCGTACTTCTGCTGCTGTAGCCCCTGAACTGTGGGACGATGTCCCTTTGGACATCAGACATCAGACACTTCTACTTAGCCTTTGACAACATATAAGGTTTGACTTTCCTTAGTTTATTTCATTTTGCTTTGTTTTCTTTACAAAGCTGTTCTTACTTTGTTCATTTATTTATGTTTATGTTGTGAGTGCTGTTATGTCTTATTCGTTGTTCTTTAAAGCACTTTGGTGGTTTAAAGTGCTTTATAAATAAAGGTGGTATGGTATGCATTTATACGCAGGTTTTGAAATTGTGTTTTCAAACACAGTTGTAAATGTCAAGAGAAACTGTCACTCAAAGTGAGGAATGATGACCTCTTGTAGCTTGGTCTCAAAGTATAAAATGTGAAATGTGTTTGAAACAAACATCCTTATTTATCTGCTGACAGACACACATTTTACATCAAAATGAACTTGAACATGTGGAGACATTGTGACAGGATCTGATCAAGGAAACAAATTGTGTTTCCCTAAATCGAACAATTAGTTTCTACCTCCTAAACCTAAATAAACTGAAGCAGCTAAACAGAATATAAGGGTAGAAAACTGAGTCACATATGTGACTATTTTAAACACGGAGAGCATTTAATCAGGCATCAGAGCTCCTGAGTGGTTCTTCAGACCTGCAGACAGCTGGTCCTGCTCTGTAACCAGTTCTTATTTTTTCACATATTTATATCTGCGTACCGGACAGAACAGAACTCCACTTGTCAACAGATCAGAGATCTAGAACCAAACAGAACTTTACAAATCAGAAAATACTATCAGTAAAATGAATGGTTGAGATTTTCTAGATTTTCCACGTAGACTTATATTACTTGTAAAAAAAAAGGTCCTGTAATTGTCTTGTTTTGTGGTTCTGGGTTAGGTTTTGTTGGAATTATCTAGGATTTTTGTTTTCCATGTTCTACATCTTCTCTTTTTGCACATCAGATTACTACACTAGTCTTGTGTTACTCATGACTTAATTTTATATGTAGTCAATTATTTTTCTCATTTAAAAAAAAAAAATGCACAACTGATCCTCCAACCAGATGTATGTAGGATGTAAAAAACAGCTTCCATTTGTTCCAAAATACAGATGTAATGAAAGCAGGTGTATTTCTGGCTGAAAACTCATTCATGATAAGACATCAGCTGGAGCCACAGGAAGTTTGGGTGCATCTTTAAGAAAACATCTTTAGTTTATATGTTAGTTCTTGTTTCCTGGAAACTTGGAATTCTGATTTCAGTAGAGTAACATGTTGAAATGGTTGCTAAACAAATATCAAACATGAAGAACAACATGTTTAACTTCCTTTAACTAACTTCCTCCCGTCATCTACAACTAAATGCACTCAAACTCCATCCTGAGGACACTAAAGAAACCCCGAGTTTGTAAGGACTTCCTGATTCATCTTTTCACAAATACTTAAATCTAACATGGTCTAAAATTAGACTTTTTTGCAGTTTATTGCACAACTGTCTGAGTAGAACAAAATACCTACAAATGGAAAATATTCGCTCTTGAGGAACAATTAAATAAATATATAAATGCTCTGAATAAAAACAAATGTTGAAAAATTCAAATTAAAGTATAAGAAACACAGCAAAGAGGGGAAATGAAAGCTAAGCTGTATAATGAGAGGAGAGGGAGACATAATTTGTGATGTTGTACAGAAAAGCAGCCAGGTGTTGTCGTCTTCTTGCTCGGCAGAACTGGACCCTCCAGCGCATCCCTGCTGCGTGCATTTGGTGAGGCTACTTCCAGCTCTGCTCATTACCCCTCTAATGGAACAGAGACATCTGTTACAACTCTGTTTCCCTCGGAAGTTTACACCATCGTTCATCCTCTTCATCTTCTCCCATCCCTCCCCAGGACCAAAGGGAAGGGGTGAGAAGACGGGGCGACTGAATGCTACAAGAGGCCAAAGAAAGATGATGCCTCCAAATGTCCAAAAGGGAAACCAGGGAGAGCAGGTGGGAAGGATGAAACAAACAAACAAAAAGGAGGATGATTCGAGGTGCAGAAAAGAGAGAAACGTGTCTACATTCAACACCAGGATAAGAACTAAAGATGAGGTTTATGTTCCTCATCAGATCTGCTACACTGAGAAAAATACCAGAAATAATAACAAAACTTCACCTGAGATTCCTTTTTAGTTTTACACTTATTTAAATGGAAGTGAATCAGATAGAGAGAGGTCTGGTTGAAATCTCCAGAGGTGGACTGAAGACTTTAACAGGTGAGCCAGGTGAGCCAGGTGAGGTCTCAGACAGCTAACAGTATCTGGGCGACACGTTGCTAATTTAACTTCATATCAGTGGATTATTTTAAAAAAAGCTCTCCAGTTCATCCTCCATTACTAATGTCTGTAAAGTCAGCTGTTTCTGCACTGAGATAAAACTACATTCCCAATCTTTTCTTTGTTTCACTTAAAAAACGTAAAATTAAAGGGAGAGAAACTAGTTAAACTTCCTTCCTTTCCTCCATTTTTCTTGACCTGTCTGGATGTTTGGGGTTTTATTAAAACCATAAGTTGTGCCTTTAAAAGTCCAATGAGCTGCTCAAATATGCAAACAGCTTTTCCACTGAGTAATAAAACTTCACAGCACACGTTAAAGTGCTAGAATTACCAAATTCAGAGCTCAGTGAGACCTACAGAAACCAGAACAGAAGCAACATCTCAGAGACGTGAAGGATTGATAGGACTGAGCAGAAACAAAAAAATAATAGGAGGGTTTTTAGGATTTTACTGTTTCCCTTTTTCTGACCGAGATTTGTTATAATAAAGTAATCTTTATATTTTGTTATTGTCCATCTGACAAATTCATGCTTGGTATCTTTGAAACCTTAAATATACCAAAAATATCAGTTCAGTCACAGTTAAACTTAAAATGTTCTGATTTTTGGAGATTTTACAATAAAATGATGAGCTGTCGAAATGCAGCAACATTTATTATTAATATTATTATTTTTTAATTCCTACAGTCTTTACACTTCTTATGCAGTTTATACATCAAAACATAGACATTTTTGTCTTCTTTTACCCAGATTGTCTCTTACTGCTGTTTGAGTTTTAGGATTTCTCTCAAATCCTCCCAGAGGTCAGAGGTCAGAGGTCACGCACCCAAACTCTCATTGACTTGCATTGTATCTGAGCTCAGAATTATGTCTTTAAATCTGGAAGTGGAAGTCTTTTTAACTTGTTATATCTGCTTACATAAAATACCACAGAAACATAAAAAAATGACTTGTGGGACAATCAGACACGTCTAGTTTTTGCACAGTCACTGTTTAAGGTTTGTTTTTTCTAAGAGTGTTTTCAGGGAGTGACAGATTCAGGTGTGAGGTTCTCTTTACTCTTCTCCTACAGTTTAATCAACAGAATGTTGGCATTTTATTAGCTGATAATAAAACAGAAGGAAGTCCCAAAGTTCTGCTGGGCTTCAGAGAAGAAAGTCGATGATGGACCTTTGACCAGTTGCTGTTTTGGCGCTCTTCAACGTTTCTTTAGAAAGGTTCTAGTTGCATGAGATTGTTCCGATCTGTACCTTTTGAAAAGTTGATACTCGTCATCTACCTCCCATAAAATGTCTCAGCCCATAAAAATTTATCATCTCTAGCAGGTTTTAGTCTGGTAGAGATGATATCTTTTCCACTTGGATGAAAGTTTGCCCATCTACACACAATAAACCGCATTTCCAGCTGACTAAAATCTGATTGTGCTTCAGGTTTTCATCGACACTTTTAACCCCGTTTTCATTTCTGTGGACACTTCATGCTTTTATACCAAATATATCCATGAGCAGATCACATGTTAATGGACTGATATCCATCTGTAAGACAACAGAACCGAGGCAAAATTAAATGCAAAAAGAGACTGGGGGGGGGACAGAAAGAAGAGGAAAAATGTAAACAACTGCCAGAGAATATTGCAGGATGGAGAGACGGTGAAAAAAGATGGCAAATATTAATCCGGAAGAGAGGAAGGTGACAAACGAACAGGTGCTGGATGAACAGATGGAGAGGAGGAGAGAAAGAAAGAGTCACCAGGGAGAACGGGAATGACGGGGAGGGATGAAGATAGGAAGAAAATGAGAAGAATGAAAAAGACAAGAGAGGTAAACTAGAGCGGGGGACAGAAAAACAGGAGGGATCCCACAGAGAGAGACAAACTGGGAGTAAGAATGAGGAGATGAGTGACAGCAGCAGAAAAAGGAAGAATTTGAAGGAAAATGAAACATGTTCTTATTACATAATCCTGCAATCAGTGCTGCACTGCATAATGGCCAAGCATGAATATGTATTTTTAACTATATCCTTTAAATTTTGAATTTTCAAGACAAAAAACCAGAAATGATGTCTCTCTGAGAATAAAACCCATCTGTTAACCATTGAATCACTTACTTTGTGGAACATTTAATAAACTCAGTTTTAATTTTGCAAAACAAAAAAACAGGGCTGTTGGAAAACTCTTAGAGACAAAACAAAATGGCTACATAATTCATGCACACGCTGACCTTGAGCTGAGCATCACAAACAGCGCTGGCATTTACATAATGGCATGTTTTTCTTTGATTATAAATACTTTATAAATTATTTATAAAACTGTCAGTTAGACACTGTCCCAGCTCTCTGATCCTTGTCATCTGGTCATGTTCGGAAATTTGGGAAGCACTTAAAAATTAATTACAGTTCTTGTAGGTCAAGGCATCCAATTATACTTTTTATTGTTTCCCCCTCGGTATTTTAGAGAGTATGGGGCGGCGGAAGAGGATTGGTATTTACTGACTCAGTGTCAGCAGTTTTCTCGTGTACTTTGCTTGTATCTGTGGCAGAAACAGATAACAGACATTTTAATTAAGCAAAATGTGCCAAACGTCTTCTTTGGTCTACAGTTTTAAGACAAAATATTGTCTACAAAAGCAATAAAACACAAATCTGAAAGACACCAAGCAGACATTGTCCTCCTGTGCTGCCATGTTCTATAAATATTAGACTGTTGGAGACTAGTTGGTGAGCGGCAGTCAGTAGGAAGTTTTAGAAAAGTCTCTAAAGGTTTCTGTTCTCTCACTCGAGTAACAGATGCTTACAGGCTTATTGCTTGAATTTTGAAAATGCTCATTAAAATTGTGCAACAAATTTTCTCTCAAAATAGTTGCAGAGTTGTTTCAAGCATTTCTGACTTCAGCTGAGAACTGTGTGAGGCAGCTGTGAGGCAGCGACAGAGCAGTTATCTTCCAATCAGTACTGTCACATGAGTTTGGATAAGACACGTCTTTCTTTGGCTCCAAAATGATTTATCAGTGTGTGACTTAGAGTGCCCTTTATATGTAATTCACTTTAGACAAAAGTGAGATAAATGACAAACATAAAGATGGCCCCTAAAAGCTTTTAAGGCGTTTATACCCAAAGCAGAACGTGTGTCTTGATTTCTCAGCACAGAGTTGGGCTCGTTTTCGGAGATGGGTGAACTCCTCAGAGCAGCCCCTCGTCTCCAATCCTGCTGGTGGGGTTCATAGACAGGATCTCATGGAGAGGATTGTGTCGGGTTTGTGTCTGCAGATGATGTGAAGTTCTGCAGATATCTTCAAGCCTCAAACCTCAGGGTTCACTGAGGGTGGATCCCAGCTGGGATGGGAGTCAGCTCTGAGAACCACGGTTCTCAACTGGAAAAAAGTTAAATGTTTTCTCTGGGTTAGGATAAGTTTTTGCATCAAACTGAGGTGTTAAAATATCTGCTAGTCAACCAATCAGGGTCTTATCTGCAGGAATGAGGTTGTTACTTTGAGCTGGTCTATTTACAGTCCAGAACTCCTCCCTTTGGAGGTGACCAAAACACCTCCAAAGGGAGGAGACTTTGGTTCAGACCCAGAACTCTCTGGATTCTGTAGGGATTCTGTGGTGTTCCTGGACAGGGAACATCCTGGGATCCCAAAGGAGGAGCAGGTTTGGGTTTCCCTCCTGGACCTCTTGCTTCTGTGATACAATCACAGAGAAGCGGAAGAAAATGGATGGATGATTTTGTCCACATTTTCACTTGTGTTGCTCCCAGAAGCAGATATGCAAATGTATCATATCGAGACAATAAAAAGATAATTTCTATGCAACACCCCCGGGTGATCGGAACAAGCTGCACCTTATTAGCTAATGCTTGTTGTACATATTACATTTTTGTTGTTGTGTCAATTCTTTAAAGTACTTTTAATCCATTATTGTTACTGGTTGTGAAAAGCAATGTTACAACCCTAAATAATAATAAAACAATATATTTATATAAAGTATTTGTTCCTCATGACACTGCAGATAATGTCATCTGACGACAGCCTTCCACTCTCAGAACCACAGATAGGTTGATATGATGATTACAGTACATTCAAACTGTGATCAATAACTAATACCAGCAGAAAGAAGCAAGCTGCTGTCTTTTACAGCTGTCCAGATGTGCAGGCAGCCACCCACCAGCTGTGTTTCAGTCATGTTTGCAGTGCGAGTGTAAAGCTAACTGAGTGAAGGACATAAAATATTGACTCAAGACGTGAGGTGAGATTGGGTTTTGATTGTTCTGCTGGACAAGGAACAAACAAACAAACAAAACCCCAGAAATCAGGAGCAACAAACAGGAGAAAAGATGAAGTACAGACACAACAGATGGTGAAACAAAGACAAGTGATGAAGGGGGTTGTTATCATTAGTCAACATCTACAGCTAATGGCATTCAAATTCTGCCAGGCACTCTGAGTTTAATTAAATGAATCAAATTAAAATCTTTTAATAGCTTGGGATATAAAGGTCAAACAGCCTAAACTTGCCCTTTCAGATTCCCGTCTAAGCTGAAATAACATGTTGCTCACATGTTGAGAAGCAGAATCCCAGATTCTCCTGCAGACCCACCGTACAGCTCAACATGTCCTCCAGGATCCAACGGCTTCTCTGATCTGGGAGGGTTTTCTTTTGTTTTTATATTAGGACCATGATGAAAACCTTAAAGACAAAGCTGAGCGGGAGGTATCCACAGAATGATAACTGAGTCCAAACAGCGACAGAAATCTGACTTGGGTTGACCGACAAAAATATATATACAGATACAAAAACTCAAACATAAGATCCAAAAATGAACTAAAAGTGAAGGAAAAAGGTGACCAGAGAAGTGGGAAATAACAAAGGGAGAAATGGAAAGAAAAGAGAAATAACACTCCACACATCAGGGAAATAAAATAACTCCAATAAAAACCTTAATGCTGATATCATGCTTGTGTTATATTGTAATACTGGCAAAAAAGTTATTTTTCTCTCTTTATTTTATTCTTCATATGTCATGTTGATTCTTAAATTTGTGAACATTTCTGTTTAAGCTTTGTTCCATCATGCATTAGTAATAAAACAACGATTCTTGTGTATTGCATCACAAATACATGAGATTAAAATTAATATTAGTTCTTAAAACGGCCGTCAGTAATAACACAACATGAGCAGAGGGTAACATTGTGTACTGAAGTATTACATAATGTCATGATGTCAGTCTGTTAGTTTTGATAGTTTTGATTTTAATAATTGTGTTTAAAGTTATTTTAGCTTGTATCTCAACCCTTCAGCTTCGTCAGTTCTTCATGTTTTCAGCTCCTCAGACACCTGCCTCCATGTGTAATCAACCCACCTGTTTTTATTCAGCAGAACCAAGCAGAACCAGGACTTATACTCCGGGTTCTGCTTGGTTCCTTATATTTTATTATTATTATTATTATTATCTAATCTCCGGCAAGGAGGTTATGTTTTAAATAGTGTCAGTAATGTTGAATGGTTGGTTTGTTAGCAAGATTAGTTAAAAAAATACTGAAATATTTAAGAAATCTTGGTGTTGTCACAAGAAGCAGTTGATTAAGTTCTGATGGTAATAATAATTCAGACTGTTTTTTAATAACTCTATGGCTTTGGCAAAGCTTTGCTTTCTCATGTTTTTGAGGCTTATTTGCTTATTTGAGTTGGTTTCTGTTCTGGTGACGTGATTACCAATCTGATAAAACTCAACCCCACCTGACACCATGAAACCAAAGAAGTCACTCTTTAAACTCTTGTTGCTCCTGATTCCTCCTTCAGATGGAAACAGATTTTTGTTTTTCTGTAAAGAAATGACAGGAAAGACGAGCCTTCCTCAGTTTCAGCTCATAAAGCAACAAAGATGTTATTAACAAACTCCATAAAAACTAAAGGTTTTAATCCTGAAATGTGAAGGTCTTACTGAAACATTATGCGAGTCTTGAAGTTTTATTTTGATTATTGGTGAAGTTCACCTTCACTCACACTTCCTTTGAGAAAATTAGAGCGGGGGAATGATGCAGAGAAGAAACCGCAATCTAAAAACGTTATGTATGCTTCTATTTTTATTTATTATTAAATTCACCGGTCTCTGCTGTTCCTCCTCTCTCCTCTCCCGCTCTGTAATCGAGTCTGAGTGAGCGGGGCAGAGTAATAAAGTTTGAGAGAAGCCGCTCGGCCACATCTCCCACCTCAACAGTCACGCTCACGTCCATAACCAGGTTTCCCTTCGTGTGGAAGTCTGTGTCTTATTCTGAGTTACCTGCAGCTCGGAGTGAAGTCTCTGTCGGCTTCTAGTCAATAATCCTCCTAACACAGGCGCACACACTAACCTGGTTAAACAGTACAGCATGCTGCAGTGTGTTAATGTCAGAGGTTACACTCTCACAGCTGCCTCACAGAAACAACAAATATGCAGCTTTATAACATCATTAGGGTGTATTTTCAGTCCCACCTCTTGTCTTGGAGTTGCACTTTCCCCATACAATATAAATAGATTAGTCTGCATGTGTGTGTGTGTGTGTGGTGGGGGTGTAATGTTCATCTGTTGGATCTGTAATAATATACAAGCTAATATGATTTAAGCAGGATTTTTTTTCCACTACATGGAATGACTCAATATGAGGCACAATGAGCAGAAATCCATCTCATTGATTATGTTGTGCAAAAATTCCACAGCCATGGTCTTTAACTTACACACCCTTTATATTACAACCCATTCATCCTTATACACTAACCTATGTGTCTCTGTGCAGAGATACAGTTCTTTATTTAGGCTCCATTTTTCTCCCTACACTTCCATGTTTCCAAGTTTATATTGGATTGCATCGTATCGTGGAAAAAAAAACTGAATCATATTTTATCTGTTTTTGCTGCTCATGTATCTTTAAAGAATTGGATCATTGACAGTGGACTGAAACATGCATTGAATTGGCTGCAGACCAGAAATGCACGTGTGACAAACTTCTTTCAGTAAATCCCAGATGGAACAAACGAAAACCAGCAGGGTGTCTCTGTGTCATCCAGCAGGCCCTGACGGAGGCTGTTGTGACTGATTGAATGTGACGTAAAGCACCTGAAGCTTGTTTCCTCTGGGTCCTGATGCAGATGTTAGAGATGCTGAAGGGTGAAGGGGGTTCAGGTGTTAGTATGCAGCTCACTTCAGGCCACAAACCTCTATAAGATCCCTGAGAAGTAAAGAATTCCAGGCAGGTGAATTTTAATGTTTGATTTGCATCGCCTGCTTTGAAGCTGCTGTCTGTCCGACTCTGTGTCACCTTTATTTAAAATAAACTCAAGCACCTGAACTTTCACCCAGTTTGTGGATTTGAAACTTAATTAAAAACTTCCTAAGTTTTACTGTGAGACGGTTTTGCTTGCTCCTGAGCTGAGTCTTGTGACCCACACCGAACGATACGACACACATCTCAACTAACCGCTCTTAATCAGAGTGACGGCTTAAGTGGCAGTTTGGCAACATCCTCAGTTACTAAATGATGGAGAGAATCCACTGGGAAGACAGAACATCAATGAGCAGGTGTGTTTCTTCATTACTGCAGTCTTTGTAATAGGAAGATTGTTATGTTTGTATGCATGCAGATTAAACTCATCCTGATGGAAGCTGGCCAATAACGGTCTTCTTCAGCTTCGATTTCTCCTCTGAGACAGAAGCACAATTATTCAAGTCACATTTATTTTATTTATTTATTTTGCAGGAAAACATTTATGATTGTGATGCATTTACAGCAAACCCATTTGTTTTCTCAAAGTTGTGAAAATATTCTTCATGATGAGGAAGTTGATGCAACTTACAGCCTAGTGTCAGAAAACATGTAGAAAAAATGATTTCACAGCAAGAAAAAAGGTCCATTTGTGTTGTCAGTGTTATTTAGTGTCCCACAATCAGCACAGGATGCTGCTTACTACAGTTCCTCTCATTTGCCATCATTTTAAAGTCCAGCTTCCTGTTTGTTTTTAGGGAATTGGACTTTTGTGCCGTTACTGTTCAACCTCAGCATGACTCAGCTGAGGAGAGATTCAATACGGCAAATAAGTTAAAGTTAGGTGATCATTTTTACCCTCGTATGCACAAAAGGCCTAGTTAACAATAAAAATGGGAGATTTAGGCTTCTGCTCTACTGTTATTTATAACCAAAGGGTTGATCTGATCCTTCATATGGGCTACATGTGGTGAGTATTCTTGCTGACAAAGCTAAACATAATGCCTGCCTAAAAACTGATACGATAAACAGATTAGATAAAACTTCAAAGTTTTCATAAATATAACTTTTACTGCACTGCACAAGCTAAAAGTGAGGCTGATTTTTCATGAAAAGGCAACAGATTTCTATCAAAAGAAGGGAAAAAATGTGTATTTATCAACTTTCTCAATCCAAAGCCTGACCTGACAGATAGATTTCCATCTATTCTAGTTTGCACCTTGTGAGACTGCTGCTCCACCCATGTGGGCTGCCCCGTGCTGAGGGTGGAACGGCTCAGTTATTCAGCCCAGAAATAGGTGTGGTAGATGTAGAGGCGACCTCCCAGGGAACAGAGCTGTGCATATATTAGAGTGTAATTAATCTACAGGAGATGGAGGGATCAGGAACAGAGACAGAAATGGAAGAGAAGAGAAGAGGGCAGGATATACGGAAACAAAGATAGAAGAATTTGAGATGGCTGTGGCGATCGTCGAGAAGTAAACAAGAAGAAACCCAGAGTGTGTGTGACAGATAAAGCAAAACCTGTAAAGGAATGATAGCTTGAGAAACTCACACTCAAAGAGAGAAAGAGTATAATTACAGAGGCTGAGCCACAGGGCTCCTCTATGGATCATTAGGCGGCTTAAAGAGCCAGGGCCCAAACTCTGTGAGGAGAGACTCGGCAGAAAAGGTCACAACTTCTGCAGCTCTGGATGAATGCTCTGCAGTGGGCTCAGGCTAGTTTGACTCATTTATGTGGGCAGTTAGGAAACACGGGACCTGCAGATAAGAGGCTAACAAACCCCACTGATCAAAAACAAAATACACAGTCACGCATGTAGGTCACAACTGTCAATTTAAAAGGCGTGCTGGTCTTTGGTCTTTTTAGAGCTTCTTTTTAGCATTAAAGCAGCCAGACACTGGCAGAGTAATGAGTGGGTTTCTATATGATGACAATGCATGGAGAAGGTGTTCCTGGGAGGCATGTAGGACATGCAGTATCTCCTGCTGCCAGCAGCTCTGCCTAAAGTAATAGTTATATATATATACTTTTTACTATTTGCATCTCCAAGCGTATTTTCCATGCTTATTCAGAACAGACAGAATAAAAGCACACGGGACTCTGATGCAAAGTTGTGTTTGCATTTCTGAAGTGGTTAGAATAAACAGAAGAAGTGGGTACTAACAACGACAAAGAGGAACACCTACAGAATCTCATCCACTGCAGATAACATCTGAGTCAGCCCCCACCTACACTGCTTAAGTCCTGCAAACCTACAGAAACTACAAAAGGTGAAAGCACTTGGGATTAGACACACCAGGCTAAAGAGAAAATAGAAGCTAAAGGATTAAAATCTTATGCAGACCACACATCCTGGAACAAATGCAGCAGGGATCTTGAAATGTCTCCATCAAACAGCTTCTTGCATTAAAACCTGAAAGTCTAAGAACATTAAAGTGGGAGCAGTGTTAGGGTTTCATCAGCATGCCTTGGGGCTTTCTTACAGTACGGTGGCTGGCTGGTTGGGATTACCGTCCTAAAAGAGGCTGGATGGGGCTCCGTACTTCAGAGCCACAGTTAGGCTGCAACAAGCTGCTTAAGAGCTGTTCCTGTCGTCAGCCAACCCCCCCCCCCTGCTCTGATTTCCACAGCTTTTACTGCAGACACACAAACATTTACTGTTAACTCCCTGATATACAGAATCAATGAGCATCATATTTCTAACGGTCATAATCAAATATATTACTGATTGGTGAGAAAAGGTAACAATCCAGTTTATTCTATTATGCTGAACCATTTTTAACTGAACATGTGCTCCATATTTAAAGCATCATAAAGTCTCAAAGCTTCTCTGTGGATAGCATCCTAACTCTAAAACCTTTGTAGCTTTAGAAAAACTGTTTAGTCAGAGAGATGGTAAAAAGGGCTTGCATGCAAACCGTCGTTCTGCCAGGAATTCAAATATCTGTGCATGCCAACAGTATAGTTAATTAAAAATTATAATTATAAAACTAGTAAAATCATGATAATACCCCGTAATCAGCACATCTTCCCCCATTTATAAAATATTTATTTTGTAATAAACATCCAGCTAAATATTTGTTCTGCCTATATCATTCTGCAGCATTTCCCTGTTTCTGTGCATCCTTTCACTGCTGCAGTAATGAAGCGCTCCCCTTTGGGATTAATAAAATTCCTCTTATCTTAGTGCAAACACAACATGGGCTCTTTGCCTGTTCCAAACAAGAAAATGGAGCTGATTTGATTTTCATTATTGAACATAACAAACAGCCTCAGATGCCTGTAATATCTGAGAAATGTGAAGGCGTTGGTGACTTGATGCTACATGTTTCTCCAGCTCATATCTGCAGGGTTAATGGGAAGAAGGAGGTCACATCGCTGTGTGCCGAATCAAAGGTCTCCGCTGCACAAATCTGAATTTTTAAATGATCCTGAATCATTTAAATAAACAAAATGGGAAGTTTGGTGTTGATTGCAAATTAATTAATGAATTCAGAGACGAAGCTTGATGCTGTGTGTCACTTTATTGGTTACAGAAAATCAGGTTGTTACTGTTAAAATATGCAAAGTCACCCCATCTATAGTGTTCACTATGTCAAAGCCCCATTACAGGAGTTTAATTCTTTTATCTACTTCATGTTTTCTTGGTTTGTTTTATTAACTACAGGTAAAATAGCTTAGATAAGAAATGAGGATTGTAATAGTCTGTGTGTAATTTTCTTTTTTTTTGTGAAATATTTCTTACAGATCAAATTATTCTTCCTTAAGTTGACGTAGCACCTCGGTGTCATGTGACACAACATCAGAGTACACCTCTCCTAACTTCATTCATCCACTGACATGAGTCTGAACACAAAGTAAAACACAGATCAGGTTATAGTTTACATTATTTGGATCCAGACTGAACAGGAAGTCAATCCGGACTCAGACCACATCTGTTATGCACTGGTAGAATCAGTAACGTGCACGTTCACTACATTTCATATGGTGTTGAATTCTAAGCAATAAAGTGACAGTTCTGTAAAATATTTTGGACATTTTTTACATTGCTGTGGTCCAAGTTAGGAATGTAACCATGGCAACATCGACAGCAGGCGCATGTATGATGCAATGTTGACAAAATTCAACTTTTTAGCTTTATGTCAATATTACCAAATCAGCTAAAAGGTGTTCGTGTGCAGTTCATGAGTGGTGTCATGAGCAGAAAAGGAGCGGAGAAGAAGGTGTTATTCACCTGAACATGCAAAAAGATGAGTAAAAACTGTGTTCTTAAACAACGAGTGGAAGAAGAAATATGTTTTTACTTTCACCTCATGTTCATTTTTCACACAAGGTTACTCTGTTTTAACTTTTACCTCAATCATTTTGATGCTAAAGTATCTTGTTGTCTTTAAGTTCTGTTTATTTAATGTCTTGAATTGTGTCAATACAGGTTTGAATAAAATATCTTAATAAAACCATAATGCAGATTACACTTTCCTGTCAAACATTAAAGCATCACAGGTTCACAAGCAAACACTTGTAAACAGTTACCTTCGTTTTGGTTTTCAGTTGTAAGAAAATTTAAAAAATCTCTTTTTAATATTGATAATTGTTCTGGACTTTTGTCCTTCTGTAAAATCAAAACAGGACCTTTAAATACCAAGTTTGAGAACCTGTATTCATTTATTTATTTATGATCATATTGGATAATATGCAGTATTGTGTTTTTTCTTTACAAAATATAAAACAGAATTTTACACATATTTCTTTCTTGTCATTTTTTAATATTTTAAATATTTTTTGTTCTATATAAATGAATTTGCTTTGCCATTTGTTGTCTGGTTTAAGATTTATGATGTGTTTTATTTTTATTTATTTATTTAGTGGTACATTGTTTGTTTATACATTTGAGAAATGTTATTTATTTATTATCCTCCAATAACCTTGGACTTTTGTAAAGTTGTGCCAGAAACTTTTACACTGCTGCAGGAAATAAATCTTTAAAAGATCGGCCATTTTAACTGGAGTTGTGTGTTATATTTATATTTAACATCTTCAAACAATGAAGATGCTGCACATCTGTAAAATTAAAACAGAAGTCTCAGACAGATGTTGGACATCTTTACAGCTCAATTTATGATGGATTTTTGCACCAACCCAACAACACAGACCAACAAAAACGCTTCAAACTGCAGTTTCACAACATTCTTGTCTTGATCTGAAGGTTACTGTTCTTTGCTTACTGTCACAGACTTTGAACACTTTCACATCTCTGAGCGGCGGATCTCTGAAGCTGGTGAAGCTGAAGGCTTGCAGATGATTGACAGCTTAGCATATGAGAGCTGAGTGCCGCTGCAGCAGCAGGGGACGTGCAGAGACAAAAGGGGGCACATGGTGCGAGCCTAACGGTTGGAACGTCTTATCTTTCCACTTTCAGTTTCAAAAGGGTTTAGTTGGCAGTGCTCAAGGTCAGAGATGGTGTTAAACAGACACTTGAGAGAGACCAAGAGACGGGAAAAAAATCACTGGAGGTGCATTAGAAACCCATCAGAAATCAATACAATCATTTCTAAATGTCTCAAAGAGAATAGTTTATCTAAAAGCTGTCAGTATTTATTAATGAGCAGATAAATGAACCAAAATGACCAACAGTCTAAGCCCACATGTAATAACCTGCTTCTGTTCAAATTAAATAATGTAAAAAGACTATTCTTATAAAATTCATATCATCGAGTCAGTTTCTTCAAACTTCTCTAAACGAAATAATGACTTGATCCCATGATTTTCCTCCTTGTTACAACTTTGCTGTGGTCCATAAATAAAACCATTAAAAAGCTTAAATTGTTTTGATTCATTTTTCAACACTGTGCACAAACCAGGGCTGGACAAAAAATCCGATTGTGAGTCTCCTTTAATAAAAGACGAGTTTTTCCCCCTGGGCCACAATGATCTGAAGTCCTGGAATACCTGAAGTGTAATGTTTTTATTCATAACTTATTCATTGTCCTAATCTTATTTATTTAGTCCTCATCCAATTTGAAAGATGTTGCAAATGCACCAAACTAGAAAGGTACTTTCATTTGTGCTGTATACGTTTACTGTTAGACGGGAAAGTATTTCTATCCGTCTAAGATGTTTTTTTTAGTTTTTTTTTTCTCCTTTAAATCATTCCTATAGGCAGCAGGGGAAAAACTGTGTCATGTTTTGATTTTGTCAGCTGTGTTTTCATTGATTGTTCTGCTCGGGGACAGATGAGATGCAACACTTTTATTTCTTTGGCCTTGGTTTCTGGATGCTGATGATGCCCCGAGGCTGAGGTGGGACACAATCAGCATACTGAGATTGTTGAAGCCACAGTCTGCTACAAAAAGTCCAGTTTATTGTTGGTTTTTAAAAAAACTGCTGCTTCAGGTCGTTTTGGGGACATTCCAGTTTTAATCAAAGTTTGGACTGTTGCATACTTTTTATAGATGATGTATAGCTCAGGCCTCACAGTCCTGCTTCAAATGACACATTTTAAAAACAAATAAAAATAAAAGCTTTAAATCTTGCCAGCTTGAATTACATAGTTAGAAGCAAACACATAAATGTGACTTGAGCTTTTCTTCAGGGGCTTCTGCTGGGATCTGCAGTGCAATCAAACACTAAGAGGCTGATCTTTTTACCAAACCACATTGCTCTGACCCTGAAGTTTGACTATTTATTGTAAATAAATTAAGATAAGATTAAAAAAAGTCTTTGTTTGAAGCTTTGGCGCTCCAAACAGATTCATTTTAGATCCTGTCTTTTTTTTTTCTTTTGAAAAGAAAACTATATATTTGTTTTGTTAAAACTAAAAACACACAACTTTACAGAAAAGTCCAGACAAATAAAAGTTTTCAATAACCAGTCTTTCCACCTTTTGACAACAAAGCATTAGTTGAAGTTATACCAGAGGCCCTCAGCTAAAGAAACAGGAGTTGGGAGATTTGATAAACACCAAGCACATCTCAACACCAGTCTGAGAAATGCTCGTATTACGAGCCTCGTCGTATTCATCACTGCAGCATCTTCAGGCTATACTCCACCTCTTCAAATCACTGCAGATTAGAGCCCTGGCTTTGCTTTTTGTAAGGTTTGGAAGGGATTTATGGTGAAAGAGATATCTCATGAATATTTGGTCATATTTCCCTTTAGGGCAGAGGTTGTTGTAGTCTTTGTAGCCTGTAAAGCCTTTTGAAGGATGAATAGCTTCTATACTTGAACCCTATTTGCAAAATGTCAGACAAACATAGGATATCAACACATCTGAGAACAAAAACTGCCACTTTGGCTGATCTTTGCAAAGAAAATTATTGTTTAAAGCCACAGATGTATTTTGCAAATTTGCAAAAAAGAAAAACAAAGAAGCTAAACAAAGATAAACAAATGCTAAGATCTTTTGAAACAAAAAGATCTTTCTGGTTGTGTTATATAATGTTTTTGTTTTTTTCCCAGACTGATGAAGCCACTGTCCTGAAAAGTATCCCATAAATTATCAACCAATCAGATACAGATATAAGGATTTTATTAGATAAGCGGTGAGAACACAAAAAAACAAGTAAAAGATGCAGCAACAATTTATTTAAAGAAAAGTGAAGATGAATGTTGCAACTACTTGAGATTCAGGGCAAAAAAAGGAGCAGAGAAATGACATTTATTTGATTATATAGCTGGTGGGCTCCACAGAGATTAGGGAGCTGTATTCAAAGGAGAGCTGGCCATGATAAGACTGGCAGTGTCCACGGGGAACTTCCCCTTAAAGTGCTGCTTCCTTTTATCCCGGCTCACTGTGGAGTGACAAGTGCAAGAGAGAGGAAGTGTTGCACAGCTTCACCAGTAAAGAGGAATTCTTCCACCTTCAGTCCCAGAAGGAAAGCAAGTTTTCTTCTCTTGATTACTGAGGTAATGAAGAATAAAAAAGCACAACATGTGAGACACGGGTTCAAGGAAGAGAAACTCCTTCACAGCTTTGATTTTAAATCCTCTAAAATGCTGAGCAAGGTGCAGAAAAAAAACTAATCAGCTGCACTCAGGTGTTCACCTTCTCCTCATCATTTAACCTCTGCCACCACAGGCCATAGTTTATGCACATATAATAATATAACATTTCATTGCAAAGTCTCCAAAAATCACCAAACTTTAAGTGCAAATGTGTAACTTTATATCTGACCTGGCATCAAGGTCCACCTTTCTGCCAAACATGATGTTTCTGCTGTGAGGTCTGTGAGCTGCAGAGCTCCAAAGAGGACTGAGTTTTCATCAACAGCTCATTATTGCCCATGGGAATATCTTTGGTAATTTTGTGTAAATTTGGTCTATGGTACAAAATGTCTTAGTGCACCATTTTGATTGGGCTGGATGATTTGTATAGATTGTCCCAAAGCAAATCAAAATGTTTCTCCTTTCTTTCCTTTCTTGTCTTTGCAAAAGCAAACTTGACTCTTGATATGAATAAGCAATGATGGCTAAACAACACGGGCATCTTATTATCCACTAATTAATAGCCTAATCATGCTTTGTTATCCAATTAATGACTGCAAATAAATACAGCAGACTGAGCTGTGACTTCTCTGACACAACACTGGTTGAAAAAGAAAATAATTATTGCTGATGTGTTTGCTCATTTTTCTTCTGCAGTAACATCAGTGACAAAAATACAGATATCTGTGACACATGCAGACGCAGAACTGACAGAAGCACATTAACAGCCTCCAGCACATATTTAAACCATCGCTGCTCATAAGAACTTGGTTTGGGACTATTATTCAACAGAAAGAGAAACTCTGAGAATAAATGACTGGACCTCCTTTATGTAGTAATGACAGTGACTCATTCCACAAAGTAACACATGTCCATTAGTCCATCAAAAGAGAGTTATTAAGATCATTATGACCAATTAGTGATAATGTCCAGATGAGCAGATGCCAACTTCATACATTTTACTAATAGCAGCCATGTGAAAGCAGAGGACAAAAAGAGGAAGCTCGTTGTGAAAAAGTCTTGCCTCGGGCTCACAGGAGAGACTCGCCTGGGCGGTTGGAGCTGTCATAATGCATAAGGTGCTTTAGTTTGACATCTGAACCCTGCAAGCAGCTGAGCTATGAATTTATGGCACATCAGTTCCTCGCTAACTTACCAGCAGTAGACAGCAACCAAACCGAGCTCCGTTTGGAGACGAATTCTGAAGAAGTCAAGCTAACATCAGTAAAACTGAGTGGTTAGGAAAGCACTGACGTTTCCGATGATTTCTGCGAGTTTATACGGAGGAAGAACTGTTGGTTAGAGACATGAAAGAACTCCAGGTAGACTCAGCTGATCAGTAGGTGGTTATGTTTGTTTTATTGGTGGTTTCTCACTTGGCTGTGACTGCTGGAAGTCTATTTACCCTCTCAAAACCGTGAGAAAAGAAAAATCTTTCACTGCAGCCTCACAGACTTCTCAGCATTTCTGACCAAGTGACCAGCGAGCTAAAACTCTGAGTAGCTGTTAGCTCGACTCTCCTATGAGAATTTCTCTCTAATTCTTTAAATTCAAATTACTAAGGCTGTGTGCACTGCAGGTAGGATGAAAACTCCTAAAAACCACTCTATTCAACCTCATTAAACAAGAACAAATCTTTGTTTAAATTCTAGGTTCCAGATAATGGGTAATGTAGTCTCCTCACCTCTTTGATAAGAAAAATTATTCATCTTCCTTTTCTTTGATTTTACAGCAGGACATTTAACAATTTCTTTTAAAAGATCTAATATATGCAGATCTACAGTTCCTCGTTAATTACTCCATGTTCCTGGCATCTGGAACATCCTTCGTAGTTCTGCCATCTTTTCTTTTTTAATATCATCTTGACAAGCCATCTGTGGGCAGCAGTGTGTGGAGTGCACCGCATGCAGTGATAATACCAGAATAATTAGGAAGAAGTGGAGTCTGACTACAATAAACTGCAATAGATTAAATTATTAGAGTCAGAAAACTGAAAGAAGAAGAAAAAAAGAAGCCACAGCTAAGGTGATGGACCAAATAACAGTAAACAGATTTATTTTTTTGCTGTTGTGATGTTTATTCCAACTAAAACAAAGATGAGATCCTGAAATACGAGCAGAGAGCATCACATCCTCTGACGATGGAGAGACGGACACTGTTCACACATATCTGCCTCACCTCAGTTCACACCGCAACGCCACAAAACCATCTGCGATCAGCAGACGTGGCTCTCAGGTGAGCTCACCTGCTCCGTTCAGCATCAGACGCTGCAGGTGAAGGCTGAGAACCTTCTGTACCGTCACTGAGGGCTTTAAATACGTGTTTGGATGGAATGTGACATCACTGAGAGAATCCTGAGCATCTTCTTCATGTTTCATCTTCAGCATGTTTATAGTTTGTTTTTTTTCACTTTCAACTGTTTTAAGCATTCATAAATCAAAACTTTCAGCTTGTTAAGTTTGGCTATGACTTTAGTTTTTGTAACTTTTTAAAAGTTATTACTTCATTTGCATTTTTTCCTCATTAAAATAAAACTTCAGATTCTTAAAAAAACTCAAGTATGCTAAATAATTTTTAGCATACTTGCTTCTTTTTTAGCATTTTGCTGCTGGTATGCTAATTTTAGCTTTAATCTACTGTCCACCTGGTTCAGCTGTTAGCTGCATGCCTAAATATTTTAACATTTACCTACTATTCTAAAATGTTTACCTTTGACCTACTGTAATTAAACTTTTGGCTTCTGTTTTGCTGAATATAGCTTCTTTTTGTTTGTTTGTTTTTGCTCATTTTAGCTTCTTTATTGTTAATTTGTTATCAGCAGCTCAGTTTCAGCTCCATCAGCAGGTTTTATTCAGCACTCAGCATTTTCTTAGAAAATGTAATTTATTCATAAATGTAATTTGTTGTCTTTTAACATTTGGAGACCTTTGCATTCATCTGAGAGTTTATGTAGCTGTGGGTTTAAGCTCTCTCTGTGGTTTTATTTTTTCTCCATGCGCTGAAAGCATGTTAAGTCTTTTAGTGCATACTGCTGTTTTCAGATGGGTGATGTTATCCCTCGGTTAGACATCCCACCGGGGAGGTCAGGTCCAGGCCATGACTTCTGTCTCTGCTTTTTATCACTTGCTGATGTCTTTGCGGTATATTCACTCCTCTGACTTACTCCGCTCTGCATTCTTTAACTCAAGCTTTTACCACAACACATACAGTATCCCTGTGAGTCTCTCCGGTGCTTTCTCTGTTCAGCTAATAGATCCTTTTCGTGTATTTCATAGATTGTAATTGCATGTTGGTGAATATTGTTTTCTTAATGTGACCCATGCTGGCAAAATGAGTCAGAATGAGCTCAGGCTGCAGTGCAAAAAACAGGAGATTTGCATTAATATGAGTCCCTAAAGGCACCATCTTGTAATCTGGGTAAATAATATAACAAACAATATTTCTAATCTACCTTCAAATTGAAGTTTTTTAACAGGTATGTCTTCAGAAATAATCCTATTAATTCTAACCCTTAAATCGTCCTTTAATTGATCATTTTCCTCTGCAGCTGCCATAGCATTGGGAAATCCCTTTGTATAATGGTTATAGTCATTGTGAAGGTTGGGGATTCTCCTTTTTAAATATAGGTCTGGAATTTCCAATTACATCAATACTTACCAATTAGGCACTCACTTCAACAAAATGAGCTTGTTATCAGATGATAAATCACCAAAATTCAACAAACTGCGTATCATTTTGAACCTTTTGAGATGGAGAATTTGAATATAATATTAACTTAGCACTGAAAAAATTCTCATTGTCTTATTTTGCCAGCATACAATCCTTTTTATTCCCTTTTCTCTATTTTAATGTTAAAATATGCTAAATTGGGAACCAAATAATCCTAAACCATATCAAATGGTGCCATTTAAAAGAGCTAACTCCAGTAGTTTCACAGATATATTGACTTGCAGTCTTTGAAATGTGGGTATGCGCTCAATCTAAACAAAGTACTCGGCTGAAATCTCCATTAATAATGTAGAAGCTTGAGTCACGTATCAATACTTCAAAATTGTCAAACGTTTCCTCCCACTTTGGCTGTGTCTGTAAGTAAACAAACACACTTTGGCTGTGTCTGTAAGTAAACAAACACACTTTGGCTGTGTCTGTAAGTAAACATGTAATAGTTGCCAACTGGTCACAAATTTTTAATTTAAGGACACATTAAGCATCAGTATGAGAAACAGATTTTGTTTCTTACAAAGTGATTTTTTTCCACTTTGCAATGAATGGCTTTAATCTTTGATAAAGACGTGAAACACTATTTAAAATTGCAAAACACTTAACTGGCTGTGGTCAAGGATGCATTTCTAAACGGTCTTGTCCAGCAGCGACTCTTTTACTTTGGACTCCATAAAGAGCAGCAGACAGATGTTTACAGAGAAAACTGCTCTGAGAGTTTCCTCCACAGAATCCCACATTTAGTTTCAGACCTTTTTCAAATGAAGTGTTTTTAGATGTTTCTTTAAAATAAATATATTCTATATTTATGCAGTCCATATGTATGAAATAATGCTGCCAACAAGCAGCTTAATATATTACAGTTTGGTTAAATGGGTTAAGTGTTCAGATGAAAGCATTCTCGTATGTTTAGTCTCTTTCACACTCCTCTGCAGCATGGCCTGTTACATATGAACAAATGCATCTGTTTGTGTGTTTACACATCCTGTCAGAGGCGTTCTGTCGTCTTTAAATGAAAGAACAACAGACCAACGTTGTGGTCATGACTGTGTTGCTGTAACTCTGTTGTAAGAGCTTTAACAATGCCACAGGATTCATTTTCATCTCAAATGGAGAGTACAATAAAGAACAGTCAGTTGTTTGTTATGTGTCCCAACAGATCTAGATGCAGTGTTATAACGATGCCAAGGATTTAAAATCATCCCACTGTTTGTAAGGAATTGTGGACCCAGATGCAAAGCAGACATGGATTTCAGCACAAATTAGAACTTTTACTTTGCTCAAGAACAAACCAGCTGTGTGTGCCAGCTCATAGGGGAGAAGAAAGACAGCTTTTGTCTGCAAGTGTTTGTCCTCACTTTCCTAACCACTACAGTCCAGTGCATGACAAAATAAAAACAGTTTGTCATGCTGAGTGCTAGGGCTGCACAATGTATCAAAAATGCATTGCCATCGTAATATCAGTGAGTGCAATATCAATATCGCAAAGAACCGCAAAAAATCATAAACCATATCTGAAATGCTTTGCCTTCTAATAATATATTTGGTCAACCCAACAGACTCTCATGACCTTGATGCTCACTCTGGGTTTAGATGATAGTGATGACTGAGGAGAAGATGAGGAAGATGAGGAAGATGTGAGGTTTTTACAGTTCATATCATCACAATATTAAACAACAATATCACACATCTCAAGTTTCTCTGATATTGTTCAGCCCTGCTGCATGCAGCCAAGCAGGTGGGATAACATATAAGAATTATATCTCAGGTTATAAAAGAGGGATGCAGACTCCCAATAGACTGCACCATTCACCCCTTTTTTATAACTTGTTGGTATAATCTTTGTATGTTATCGCACCTGGTTGATGCGTGCAGCATGACAGCAGCACAGTTTAGACCAGTGTCAAGCGATGTACGGGTTATGAAAAGAAAAATGAAAAAAAAAAAGCCTGCAAATGATTGACATGTCAATAATATGAAATAAGGAACCAGAAATAAGATGCAGCAGACAGAGAAGCAGTTTGGACATGAAGAGAAGCAGCAGATTCATCAATGAGATCAGAGTTTTAGGATTATATATATATAATTTTTTTTAAAACAACGGGCAACTCAACCCAAAACAAAAACCCAAATCATGACATCAATTTATCCATCTATCTATCTGATGGTATGAATTGTGTTTACTGTCACATATTGTCTGTAATTATGACCTTCTGGCTGTATTTATGCTTTTCTTTCTCTCATCCCGCTTTGCTCACTATAATCAGGGCCTCTCTCTCTCCCTCGGCTCTACGAAGTAATAAAAAAAGACGAAGTGTGGGCGTCAATCGCTTCTTCACGTTTCTGCTCGTCTGACAGGCATGAGAGAGGAAAGGAAAAAAGGAAGGAGAGGAGGAAGGAGGGAAACAGAGGGAGAGACGGTGGGATGCCGTGGAGAGTCGAGAGGCAAAAAGTTGTGTGTCTGGTTGACAGAATATGATCTGTGACTTCTTTCTGTGTGTGCCCATCTATACAGGATATGTGTTGAAGCATGTCTGCTCTGAGCACACCAGCCTCTGGATGTATCTGCATGGCTGTATGGGAAGAAAAGAAGGTATAGAGAGAGATGAAGAGGTTTACTTTGACAGGGAAATGGAGGCAGCTTTGACCTAAATACTAAAAAAAGAGTTCACACAAAGGAAATGAGGCTCTTAAGCCCAACAATCTGCAGCAGCACAGCTACTTAGCTTTATGGGAGATATTTAATGACCCAAGATAATACTATTAGAGAAGGTAATGAATGGTACATGGTAATATGACTCAGTTTAAAAACAATGACTGGACTCATTTCAACACAGTTGTCTTAATGAAGAAGAGCAATTACACCTTGTATGTCTGATCAATATTATTTGTAATGTGATGCCTCATGCTTTTATTGCAAACATTCAATATCTAATTCATTATGTAGTTTTGTTTGCTGTGTAGGAATGAAAGAAGGATGCATCATGATTCCCTTCCTATTGCACAAAATCAGTGCGTGGTTATTGATTATTCCATAAACCCGTTTTTCATTCACGATGGAATTTCTTCGTTTCATTATTTGATGTTTTTACTTTGTTTTATTGTAAATAACATGTGAGCTTGAGATTTGCAAACCACTGCATTCAGTTTGTTTTTTTCTACAATTTCCACAACGTCCCAACATTTTTTGGATTTGGGGTTGTAGAAAAAGGCTTATTTGATGCACAGCAATCCCAGGTTTACGAACAAACTTGGAGTCCTGCGTCTAAAGACAAGTAAAACCTTTTCTTTTTAACAAGAGACATCTAAAGATCTGGTCAGAGATCAGCAAGGCTGAACTGTGTGAGATAATCACTACACAAGCTTTCCTCTTAAATCCCCCATCTGATTCCCCTGAAATCAATTTATTGCAGTCCCTGTTTTATTCTAATGCTGGTGTAACTGAGCTCCAACACGAGGGGCACAGATTCCACGAAGGGAACCGATGTTCGCTGCGAAGCACTGATCTGTAGCAGCGGCTCAGGACTCAGAGGCACTGCAAAGACTCTCTCAAATGCCTTTTTATAATAAAAATAACAATAAATTATACATTTTCTTCTGATGTCCTTTCAGTACAAGTAAATAATGGTGCCGGGTGCCAACATAATGAATTCAAATGAATGGAAATGGGCAGCAACCTGATCAGTGTGCCTGTGTGGCAAAGAAAGGAGTTTAGAAACAAATTGGCTTGTTTTTTTTCACTGCGCTCGGGGTTTTCATGGATGTGAAGTCACGTTCACAAAGGTGTGACTGGAGTCCTTTAGTTTACCCCGTCCCAACCCCACAACCTCAGAGCTTCCAGAAAACCCACTTTAGGTACAGATTGATAAAAGGCAATGATTTTCTGTTTTTATTTAAAAGAAACACACTTTAGTGAAACGCTCTCAGACTCCACGGCAGCCACCAGCGCTGTATGTGTCCGTTTGCAGCACAGCTATGATTTTTTTATGTTCCAGTGTTCGGTATCTTCTCTGCACCAACGCCATCTTCACATTGTTCTCAGCCATCTTACATATTTTAGCAGGTATCACTCAAAGGGCTGATCTCTGCAGTGCACACGGTGCACCATGAAGCAGATTCTTAAACTGAGAAGTTTGTGACAAAAGAAAACCAAATAAGATTCAACAAGTCCATGGAAATAAATACTATTATGTTGACTAACATGAATCTAGCATTCCTTGGAGGAATGCATGTTGCCCGCCACTTTGCAAGCCAAGTTTAAAACTAAGATCTTGCACAATTTGTTTGTGCTCAGAGTTTGTGTTAGGGATGATGCTCAGCTACTACAACACCAAAATGTAGCTAAAAATCTGTAAAAATGACTGAGTTATAGTCATAATGTTTGGGAAAGTTGAGTAGCTGTGGCAGCCATCTTGAGCTGGGTTGACTCTAATGGGTAACCAGATGTACATGTGCATCCACACACAGACACACACACACACACACACACACTCGTCTGTTTTTAATGGTTGTAGACAATAATAAAACAAAGGTAAAACTGCAGAGGCTTAATATTTTGTTTTTTACACGTAAAATAAACGAAAAGGGGCAACCAAACATTTTAGTTTTTCTAAAAGCAAACCATGTGTTTTACAGACCTTTCTCATATTGTGATGGTTCTCATAGACTTATTGTTTTTCAGTTTAGTTTTATTTAAATAAATCTTTTTTATTTAAAATCATCCACTTCTGTTGCTGAAGGTACTGTCAGTGTTTATTCTTTCTCTGCCATCAAACACCTGCTTGTCATCATTTTTAATCAGGCTGTGTAAATCTTTGGTTCTGACTTTTTTCCATGTATTCTTGGTTTTGGAGAGTTGCCTGGCCACTGACATTTCTGATTGCCTCTGGATATCTGACCCTTATTTGATCCTTGATTTTATTCTTTAATAAAACCCTCCAGCTAGAAAGTTTTTTTACTCTGCCTGCCTCTGGTTTATTGCCCTCCTCTGCCAGCAGTTTCAATTGTTGGTTTTTACTCTCGATCTGCTCTGATCTGTCACTTGATTCTTTCTCTTGTCGACTGATTTTACCCACTTAGTAAACCTGTTGTGCTGAACATGCTGGCTAACATACTCAAAACATTCATTGTGGCTTGAATTAAACCTGTATTTAAATTGCATTGAGAACATAATAAGGAGCTGAAAATGTTGCACAACCAAACAAACTGAATCTGAAGTTGTCATCATCTGGGAGGGTTTATATTTTTGGATTAGCCATGTTTTTCCTTGTTTTATTTTGAGGCTCTCTGTGTTTAGCCTGTTTTCTGTTCCTGCCTCAGCTGCACTCAGGAAGAAATCACTTCTCCCAACAAACTTCTTCTCCAGGTTCTCATCCAGTCCTTCATACTCTTTGTTTCCTCTTCTTTACGGTGTTGGTCTGCTTCCGGTTTATGTTTCATTAAAGTCGTTTCAGTTTAGTTTTATTTCCTTGGAACTTGAGTCCTGATAGCGACACCTTTTCTGACAGAAACGTTTCGTTCTGTGACTAACTTAAATCCATCGCAGGAACGTTCTGCATCAGGTCTTATAAACAGTTATCCTTTCTTTCATGCAAAACATGTTCATCTGTTATCATAAAAATAAGTTGTTTTTACATTGGTAAGACATCCAAAATGCACAGTTAATTCAAGCCATTAAAGTTATTCAGTGAAACATTCCTGTAATATTTTAGAGAAGTGTCACATCAGATAGATTATGTGAGGTTCAAAATGTGAAGCTCTGCTAAAGCAGTTACAGAATAACCATATTTAGGTTAGCCTAAATAATATCTAATTTGATTCATTTAACGGATTAACAGTTTATCAGGCTCCAAAGTTTGATAAATGCTTGAAGTATAAATAATCAAAAGTTGGTTAGAATAAAAATTAAAACAGTTGGAAAATGAAAACTCCAGAGTTCATTTATTGTCTTCAGTAACAAAATTACTTGCTAAGAAATGTTTCCTATTGACTTTTATGTTTTCAAATGTGCAGTAACTTTGTTTTTGGTCAGTAATGTCAGATTGAATCTACTTTTGAGTGCACTGGACTGACAACTATTCATTGTGTACAAATCTTATATAAGAACAACTAATTCATGTATTAGTTAAACCTTCTTCACTTTGTAGACAAAGTGAATATTTTAACTTTGATTTGTTGAGTTAGTTTGATCTTGGACAAAGAGCGTTGGATAAAAGAACTTGTCTGACTTTTGATAGCGTGACAATCTATTTTTAAACAGAGAGGCATTGTAAGAATCAGTCGTGCTTTTAAGTGAAACATGTTCTCTGCAGGTCGAATTTCCTCTCTGAGCAAATTAGCATTAATTTTCTTTCAGTCGCTTGTTTCCAAATGTCACGAGAGCAGCACATTACAAATCAAGGTTTCCTCCCACATATCTGTTTCCATTTGTTTGGCTAAAAGCAAACCACTTCATCAATGTGCCAGCCTTTCTTTGTGCCAAATGCTTTTTGTTAAACAATGCAGTCCGTGGCGGAGGGGAGCCCAAAAATCATTACTGCAAACAACCGGGATCAAAGGTTCTGCTGCAGCTCCACACTAAATGATCTGTCACTGGAAAACATTTCTATTAATTCTCAACTTGTCAATTCTACATGTTTGTGCTCTATGAAGGGCAGAGAGTGGTTGAACTGGAGTGCACACAGGTGATTTCACTCATTGATTGTTAAATGCTGTAGAGGTGGTGACAAGAGTTTCTATGAAAGGGACTTAAATCTTTCTGACAGCAGATGCTTTGACATTGAATCAGAGAGAGCAAAGGTTTGAATTATGTTCTAATATTGACAGATCGTTTCTCGTGTTTGGTACTTTATGGTGGTTTTGTGGCTTCACGCTACTCAGTACAAGAGAGCTTTAATGTTAATAGATCTATCAAACTTTCATACATTGACAGTTTAAAATGTATTCAGTGAAAAGCATATTAAATAGAAAAGACTCTCAGTTAATGGTCCATTTTATCACTTTACCTTACAGAATGGTCATCAAGAGATCATCTTATGGTTGAGTTGAACAAAAGGATGAGGAACAAAATCATGTTTCATACTGAAGTTATTTAAAACAAGAAGATCTGTGAGTGCAGGTGTCCCTGAAGTCCACCAGAAAAGATCTGGACTGGGATCTGTTTGACCCTGAGTGAAAACAAGACTGAATTCATTGTCTTTGGAAACAGGAATGTTTTTAGACAATCCTTTTAAATCTGAGAAATAATTAACCACAGCTGCTAAAACCAGTTTTTATCACTTTCATCATCTTATTATCCTCCAACAGATCTCGAAACTCATCTATGCCTTCATCGCCTCCATCACACTGGACAATCTCAGCTCAAAACATAGAAACAACAAAAAAAAAACGTCACTTTTTCCTCCTGCGGCACCCTAATAAGCTTCAAATGTTTTTAAATAAATAAAGTGAATTTTTAAAGGGCTTTAAAAACAGGAAACATGTAAATTTCTCCCTAAATTCA
This sequence comes from Kryptolebias marmoratus, assembly GCF_001649575.2. Lineage (NCBI taxonomy): Eukaryota > Metazoa > Chordata > Actinopteri > Cyprinodontiformes > Rivulidae > Kryptolebias > Kryptolebias marmoratus. The sequence goes on from NC_051431.1 coordinate 912,069, forward strand.
AGAGGGCTTCCTAACCCTCATGGTTTATTCATGGTGACTTTAAAAAAGACAATTTATCACACAGAACAGACTTCTTACACACAATGAGGTGCTGAGATCACAGAAACAATCAAACCTAACATTGTTTAAGTTTAGAAACTATTAAAAAGTTCTAAGAACAACTATAAAAAACCTTAGCATGTCCCTTAAACACATCTGACACACGTCTTTTTTTACTTCAGGCTGATTCTAAATAAGCCAAGCAGACTGGAACACACCATGGCAGGTGATCTGATTAGTTAGGTGACAACTCACCTAGCCATGACGGGCACATGTATCTTATTTCACTCATGCACATTCAGAGAATAAATTAAGACCGTAATGAGAAGAGGCGTTCCTTGACCTTCCTCTGCAGGCTTATTTGTCTTTGACGGCGTCCTTCAGGAGAACTTTCTGGGTTTTTAGTTCCTCCTTTTCTTCCATTCTATATTAAACCGATCCCAGTTCGGCCCTGAGGTGGAGTTTATGACATGGAGCTGAGCTTAAAGGGTTAAAGATTGTTCCTCGCTGATCCGAGCTGAACTGGTGACCATTCATCCTCTCGTTCTCCTCTGCTGCTTTGTTTTCAGAACAACAAATGGTTTTCTTTAATCACCTGTGGCTTTTCAGAGAGCTGATCACTAATGTTGCAGCTTGTTTACCGAAAGGAGAAGCACTGAAAACCAAACTGGAAATTCAAAGTTGTCAGAAAAACACTTTTGGGAAAACATAAAAATTATTTGTTGTCTTGTCGGTTTAAAAAAGGTTTCAAGTGTGTGACACACAAAGTGACATGAAACATAAAAGGTTTTTGTTGCTGTGAGCTGAGAGAAGTTGTAGCTGGAAGAACTGGATGAAACTCTCTGTAGAGGATGTTGTAATGACACATTTAATAGGCACCTTGGATTATAGTGTTCTCTTTACACATCTCCAACATGCTTTTTCTGCAAGCGTTGCTCCAGATGTGACAGCTCTGCACAATACCTCGTTTATTAAAGCCTGTGTGCTCAGAGCAGAATTGCCGGCTATTTCTGGACCCCCTTTAAAACAGACATGCATCTTTGTGTGGAGCATGCACGTTCCACCTGGACCTTCTCTGGTAAGAATAAGTTTTCCATGAAAGAGAAATTACCCAATTTCTGTTATGACCGCAGCACAGTATCTGACCTTATGACCCTTTTAATAATTTAAAAGTAGAGCATTTAATTTTCTCACACTGAAGGTCCTATCTCACTGAGCTGGGAGGCTAGTTGCTGAAATAAAAAATCACTCATAATTTTCCATTTTCGTCTCACTGAACTCTGAGAAGGCATCAGCTCACATTTTGAGGAGTTTTTGAGAATCGCAGCTTATTTTTGTGTGCAGGTCTTTGTTACAGTCTGTGTTTCAGGTAGGAGCCTCACCTGCCACCTGTCATAGGTGTGAGCAGGGCCACACCTTACGCTCTCTGGGTGCAGCTTGGCTTTTTGTTTCCCTCACTTACTTATGTTAAACTGTAATAAAGCTGTTTTAGTGTAGCTCCACTTGTTTCTGTGGTCTATTCAGTGTTACATTAATTTGAGCCAATGGGCTGGAACCAAACTGTATTCTTGGCTGTGCACATTATTTTGTTGGCCCACCTCAGCAGCTGCCCCCACATCTCTGATTTATTCTGCACTTCAGAAATGAAGAGGAGAGCTCCTGTGCATGAGTCGAGCGGTAGAGCTCTTAAGGTCCAAAAAATAAATAAATAAATATAATTAAGATCCAGATTCCAATCCAGTTACAGTCAGGGGTGGAAATTAGCACCCGCCACCGGCCAAATGCAGGTAAATATTTGAAGTGGTGGGTGAATTTGATCAACACACGCGCCACTGTGGCGGGTTGGCAATTTGAACAGAATTCAGTTCAATGACTGAACCGATTATTTCAGAGGGGTGAAATATTTGGTTCCCCCCTGGTAACTTTTGCAAAAAAAGAACAAATGTCTCCAAATTCACAGGACTTGTTGTCCATGATGAGAGGAATAAACACAGTTAAGGACTTGTTGGTAAATTATTTTTGTCCTGTGTTTTAGAGGGGGAACCGATTATTTCAGAGGGCTGAAATATTTGGTTCCCCCCTGGTAAGATAAAATAGTGGCTGGTAAAAACTTTGAGTGGCTGGTAAAAAAATTTAATTTCCACCCCTGGTTACAGTTAATTTACTTCCTATTATATTATATTCACACATGAAATGCCAATTAGTCAAAGTTATCTTTCCTGCAGCATATTAGTGACTAGAACAGAACGGATCTCTTTTAACAGGAAGAAACATCGAGCAGAACCAGAACTCGGCTCAGGACAGGCAGCTGTCTGGATTTCTTCACTTTGTGAAAATATTAAATACAAAAGTAAAAAAATCAAACAGCTAAAGACGCTGCAGAAAAGCAACAACATCACTGCAGCAACAGAGATGGTAAAAGTGAGTCTAACCTTCCATAAAGTGCAGAAACAGGTTACTTGATTTACTTTTAACAAAAGAAACAAAATCCAAACGTCTCAGCTCCTTTGTTCTTTCAGCTTGTCGAGCGTTGTTCTGAAAACTCTAAAGCTCTCCGTCTGCCTGTGTTCCTCCTGCAGAGGTGCAGCTCAGGTCTGTCTCAACCAGGAGAAATCCCCAAAGGGCTGATGTCAATACTATCAGTAGTTATCAGTGAAAGTGTGTTCAAGCACACAACACACAGTCTTTGTTGTGTGTCTTCTGTCTTCTCACACTCCCGGGCCTCTTATTTTCATCCTGGTTCCTCGGTGGCTGGTCCTGTTGTGGGTCTGAGATGTCCTGCTTCCATCTGGAAACCATGTTTGCCCCAATGACCTGCAGGTGCTGGGATGTGTGTGTCAGAAGAAAAACCTCTGCTCAGAAATCCTTAAAAAGGATTTATTTCTGTGGTTTCTTTGTGAACCTAGCTTCTGATTTCAGGTTTTATCCAAAGATACAAGAAGGTTCTTCTCCTAGATAGATAGATAGATAGATAGATAGATAGATAGATAGATAGATAGATAGATAGATAGATAGATAGATAGATAGATAGATAGATAGATAGATAGATAGATAGATAGATAGATAGATAGATCTACCAAGAAGAATATAAATTCGAAAGCATTTATTCTCCACCTTGCACTGATTTAATTAAATGTTTACCAATTCAGTAGGTACAGTGACAGGCCATATATTTTTATTTGCCCAGAAACTTTGTAAATAATGAGCTAATTAACAGTGGAAAGGAAAAATCTGTCATTTATTAGTCGTGAAAATATTTCTCAGATTAAGCATAATAATGTTAAAACAGGACACACTACTCTCTGAAACTGTATAGGCTGCTCTTAACCTTATACACAATATTCTGGAACTCAAGTGACCTTTTATAATAAGATGTTAGTAACAAATACATAATAAATTGATGAATACAGGCTAAAAACTGTAGGAAATAATACAGTTTATCTCTGATTTATTCATCATCTTTATGCTTCTTATTAAATCACTTTAATATATCATTAGTTTACATTAAAAGACATGTTTTGTGTCTGTATTTTTACATTAGCGTTTTGCAGATGTATAAATACGGTTCTTGCATGGTTTGTTAGATGATGTGAGAGGAGCTGACAGCAGTCATATGCTTCTTGTTAGAATCCATCGCCCACCTGCTGCAGGCTGAACGAAGTGAAAATAATATCCCAGCTCCCCACTGTGACCCCTGTTAAGTTGGGACAAATGATCCATTAAGAGTGTGTGAATGTGTGTGTTCATAATTTTGTCTGCACCTGTTCTGAGTAAATATGCGTACTGCATCTTTATGTCCTTGCTAAAGAATGCATCTGCATAATTTGGATCATAAAACCCTGAGAATTATTATCAGAAGATTTACTTTGAGGTATAAAGACAAAGTTATACATTATTTAGAAGATTAAAAACAATTGTTTTTTTAAACCGATGTCAGCAGACACAAGTGTGCAAACACACATTTTATTGAGCAGTTGTCAGAAATGCTGATAAAAGTGTCACATACTACATTAAAATAAATATTTGTTGTTTAATGCTGATATAATTGACAAACCTGTAGTGGGAGAAAAGTCTGAGTTCAAATAAAGACCAGAACCATCTGCTTTGAGGTGACAGAGACGACAGTAGTTCTACTGAAGTGTCCTGAATTTATTTATTCTTTTAACAGAAGTGTTAAGTTCAGTTATAGGAACATTTTAGTGCAGTTTGGATTAAACCTACTAACTTCTTGGATAGCACCATTTTCTACAGGGAAGGAAAAAGAACTACAGGTTCTGAAAGTTTATAGGTACCACAGAGCTCTCTGTACTTGTTTACAAAAACTGGAAAAGTGTTGAATGCTATGGTACAACAATTTTCTCCACAACCATGGACCTCCTTTTTAAAAATCTTGTCAGCTGTGGTCAGAGGAACATGAAGCTGCTTGGAGACGGTCTTGGAGATCTAAACTCTTCTCTCTGAGCTCCTCAGTGTGGTGAACACAACCAAACCAAACCACCCAGTGGCTCTTCGTTCCCTTTAATTGGCTGAGTGGTTAATGAAAATGGATGCATGGGTGGATGGATGGATGGATGGGTGGATGGATGGGTGGATGGATGGATGGATGGGTGGATGGATGGATGGATGGATGGGTGGATGGATGGATGGATGGATGGATGGATGGATGGATGGGTGGATGGATGGATGGATGGATGGATGGGTGGATGGGTACATTCTGTGGGTCTGCGCTGCTTCAGGACACTTTGTGACATTTGGTTTTGTGACATTTGGCAGACTCGCCTGTTTTGTATAAGATTGCTTTCAAATGCAGAAAAGTTGCCTCCCCCGATCATCGCTGTATAATTCACACCCAGGAAAACAGTGAAAATAAAGACAGTCAGTAAACTTTGGACTGCATAATATAAAACATTTCACGTTTTGTTTTCCAAACTCAGACTAAATTTATGCATGAACATCTGAGGCGTGAGCAGCTTGTGAGTCAGATACACATAATGTCCGTTTTTAACACTGAAGCTGATACGCACATTTACTGGAAAACTTTAACAAAGGCTATAACAGGACGCTGGTGTTGATTCTCAGTCAACAAGACAACTCCAACAAGTTGATTTTAAGGCAACTTTTTCATTCTTAAAGACATGCCTCTCATCTGAGGAGGTTCTTCAATTCTGAATTCTGTCTTTAAAAAGTGTTACAGGGTTCACTCATCTGTAATTAGGTCATTAATAATCTTGTTAAACTGTATCTTGACAACATGCTACATATGTTTCTGCCTAAGGTTTTGATGCTCAGCCTCATAAATCCGGCGTCGGTGTCAGACTATAGATCGTCTTTGCTGCAGAGATAAAAAAGGACATTTGTCTCCTTTCCTCTTTGTGTAACTGACGCTCCCTCCCACTTATTACCCCTGTCTGTCTCTGCTAAATTTAAATGCAGTTAGCTACAGAGCTTGTAATTTTCGAGTCAATGTGACTCATCTTTTCCAAAGTTTCTCCAGAAATGGGGGATGATATCTGGGTCACGGAGGGATTTGAAGGTTTAATGACTGATCCCTACTTTTGTGTTTTGCCAGATTCTGAACTATTAAAAACAATAGCAAAGTTTTATGACTTTACGTTTCGAAGCAAACCCAGAAAACATTCCTGTTTAATCACAACCAAATATGCACAGGTATTCAGGTTCATGTCTATATGATGTGTAGCAACAACAAGAACATAAACAAACAAACAAAAACAACTGTTGTTGTCTCTTCTTAGGATTCCTCCCCATCTTTTTCAGGCTGTGACACTCCCAGGTGCCAGCTCACTTCCTGGTTCACGAGGCTCATGTTCTCATCCTCTGGTGTCTGACTGAAGTGTCGACTTGGTGATCGAGTGCAAAAAAAAACGTTGAAAAAGCACATTTTATAAAAACAACACCATCCGTTACACTACGACTGAAAGAAATGAAAACCTTTTTAAAACTTTAATAAAGTCCATGAAGTGTTTGATCCTGAACAGAACACAACAGATTAATGAAATGTTTGTGTTAAAAGAATTAGCTGCTGTTGCTGTTTGTGCCTCTTTAACTGAGTGCGACACTAAAAGCAGCATTGTTCTGTCAAACAAAGTGCTCTACCTTCTGAAATATTGTGACAGGTAATAACACTTCAGTTCCATTAATTATATAATTTTCTGCCTTTAATTATTTGTTACTATCAATCAGTTCAACAAGTTGTTTCTCATAAACCTACTGATAAAGTCAGCTCTTTTAGAAGTAAACGGTCATAATTATGGAAGCACTGATACCACGTCTGTGTCAAACCAAGTAAAATTACTACGAGTACCTGGCAGTACTGAAAACCAGTACAAGTACTAATAAATATCATTAGAGTAATAGTAAAACCTCTAATTACATTTTGTTCCAACATGTAAAGAAATCACAGATTTGAAGCATTATCCTAGCATCAGCTTAGTGCTGACTGTCAGTCAGTTTCCTCCCTCCTCGTTTCATCGCCGCACCTCAGAACGATGCCGGCAGCCGGCCTGGCTCGCTGCTGACTCTCTGGGTGGATGTTGGACAGCCGGCCCGGCTCTCATCTCTGCTCTCGTCCTTTTCAGTGTTGTTGTGTTGTCACCTAAATGACAGTGAAGATGGAGGCTTTCATCCTTTAGCGGTGGGATTATCGGGAAGCTTGGGTTCCGATCAGTACATTCCCTGGACCCTCTTCCACTCAGTCTTTCACCTTTAAATACCTCCACAGTTTCTTCTTCTTCTGGTGTTTATTGTTGGTTAGCAATCAGCTTTAAGGAGTGTGAATCAGAACAACCAACTCAGACAAAAATAAAATAAAAGCTACATCCAAACAGCTGATATTTCTCCTCTTCTACCACCTGAGAGGTGAACATCTCCCTGCCTTAATGTGGAACTGGTACTGTGCTATCACAACCATTTTATGGGTACGTGTAAATGTATCAGTACTGAGGTAGGTGCATCCCTAGACATAATTTTTGTCTAATTTGGTTTGTGTTAAAGTGAGAGAGTGAAGTATGCGGGTAAGAGGTGAGATAAAACTTCATTCATCCCTGAGGGAAACGGATATGTGTGTGTTTTCATCACAAGCAGCTTCTCCAGCTTTAAGGAAATGTCTGAGAGGGAAGCAGCAAGTGGTTTCTTCAGTGTGTGTTTGTTTATCTGGCCTGAGCAGAGTCCCTGACTTCAGACGGCTCATCTCTTCTTCTCCTCTGCTCCTCATCATATCATCAAACCTGACAGCTCACGTCGAAGCTTGGCTCTTTCTTCTCCTCACCCCCCTCTGTTCTGCCCTCCAGGCTTCTCTGCTTCTCAAACTCATATTTTCTTCCACTTCGCTCTGCTTTCCCACCAGATATCTTGTTGCAGCTTTTCAAAGACCCAAACCGTTCCTCTTTTTTTTCTGTAACAGAATATGAGCAGCAATGTCAAAGTTCTCTTTCTGTTTGAGTCAACTGTGTTTTGTTTGTTTGTTTGTTTGTTGTTTGTTTTAGTTTCCTTGCATCAGGCTCAACAACCCTGAGATCTATTCAGATTATGCCACAGGCCCTTTATATGTTTTACAAAAAGCCCCAACAGAGCAGCAATCTCAGCCTCGTGGAGGCATCGGATGACAAAACAAGAAGCAAAGTTTTCCAAGATTTACAACAATCTACAAAACAAAAACCTTTTAAAGATTATATAAAAGTCTAGCTGTTTGCTGACGTTCTGCTCACACCTGAGATTAATTTCATTTAATAAGGGTTGCAAAGCATAAATATTAAAGCATTGCTCTGTTTCTACAGTTTATATGTGTGTAACTTTTTAGCTCAGATTGTTACAAAAGGACGTCCCAAGTTTCTGCTGGGCATTAGAAAAGAAAGTTTCAGGCAGCAGCTGCATCAGCACCCTTCAACCTCTCCTCAGAAATTTTCTAATTATATTTATTGGGCTTGTTTTTAAGCTTCTAATAACATTCTGGTGTTGGTTTAAGTAAATTTCTTTTTCAGTGTTTTTGTCTGATCTGCAGCTTTGTCTTGCACAAAAACATAAATCACAATTTCTTAACAATGCATTCTTAAGTGGAAAGGATAAACCAAACTGTAAAAAAATCATTTTTTGTCTGTCAGAAATTGTGTTACAAAAGTAAAAAGTTGGGTGCAAGTAGAATAAAATAAGAGTCTTGGTTAGAAATGTTGCATTTACAAATCATGAATGTTTAATTCACACATTTATGAGATTAAAGTGAGATTCTAATGTTTTCTTATTTTAATGTGTTCTCTTTGATTTAAAGTTAGAACCTAATGTTTTATTTTTTAATGGCAGAGCTCAGCTTTCAACAAATCCTCCAAATGGAGTTTTGGTCAGGACTCACTTGATTGTTTGTTTGTTTCAAACATTCTTCCTTTTTTCTGCTGTTTGCTTTGGTAAATGGTAAATGGACTGTACTTCTGTAGCCAACCAGGCCACTCAAAGGGCTTTCCAACCCAATCTGTGCCCTCAGTTACCCATCCACACACACACACACACACACACACACACACACACACACAGCACTCTGCTCCATCTCTACAAAGCTCAGCTGAAGGAATCACTCTATAGAGCCTTTTAGACACTAATGGGACACATCGGAGGCACTGAGAGGCTCAGTGTCCTGCCCAGGGACTCTTCAGCATGTGGCATAGTGGTGGAATTGAACCTCCAGGTGTCTTATTGGAGGATGACTGCTGTAACCACTGATCCACAGCCACCCCCCCAGCTGGAACACTCAGAAACTTCACCTCAGATTAAACTTTCAGTCTCAACTTAGGTTTGATCTGGGAATTCTTTCAAACACTTCTTTGCATTTCAGCTCAGATAAGATGCAAAAAGAAAGCTAAATAAATACTAACACATTGTAATATATCATGTATTGTTTTGCTTCATATGTCGACCGGGCATTAAAGTTGGAGAACACTTTATTTTATCCCTTCAGTTGTTTCCATAAATGCAGCACTCGTGCAGTTTGTTGCCTTCGTGTTGAAACATCTGGGGTTTTACTCTCTGTTTCATCAGAGAGCTGCTGCAGTGGATAAATTAGGCACACGAGAAAAGGGAAATAAAATGCAAAACAGGGTCCCAAGATTATGGTAAAAAAATAAGGGATCAAAATTTTTCTAATTTACAAACCTTTGGGGGGCGGGGAGGTTGGGTGGAATTAAAGAAGCCCAGCCTCAGTTTTATATTTACACTTGTTGTGTTTCTGAACCTATTTTAACTTTAAAACCCTGATTGAAAGACGTTGTTAATCATCACACACGATCTGAGCTGCACGACTATCCTAACATGAACTGTGATGTAACACAGATTGTTCTCATGGAGTTCCTTTCACTCAGAATCTGGAGGGAAAACTCCTTCACTGCAAAACATTAACAGCATTTTGAGCCGTTTTATTTGGACAAAACTGGCAAGAAGGACATCATAAGATGTGGTTCTTTTTTTAAAGCCTTTGCAGATTCAGGACAAATAATATGACTGTTTATCCACAAATATCACAGTTATTTTATAGGTAACTTGAAAATAATGTAAGAAATTCAAAAAGACTTTATTTCTATTTCAAAGGCAAAAAAATATTTCTCAATTGTTGAAGAAGCCTAATTATGAAATAAAGATTTTATAGATTATTCTGAATTTTAAATGTAAAAAATAAAAGTGTTGCTCATCTGTAACAGCCATAGAGTCTTCAGTGATTGACAGGTCAAATTCCTGACTTTTAATCTTAGTATTTGTTTGTCTTTTCTATTTAAAATTTTTGTTTTTGTCTATGCTCCGGTTATGTTATTTATTCTTAGGTAAAATAATTTATTTCCATCCTCACATTCTAACTAATATCTATGCTGTGACTTCAGGTAATGAAAACATCTACAATAACAGATCAAAATACAAAAAAAATGATCATTCTTAGCTTGACAAAGCTCTCAAAAGCTGTTTTTTAATATATTGTTTACAGTTTCCTCTTAGCTTTTAACCATTTCTGCACACGATCAAAGTTTGACAGAATCAGGATAAAGTGAGACACATCCAGGAAATAAAATGATAAAAATAGCTTAATATTTGTTTGTGCTGCTTTAACACAAATCAAGCTCCTGCAGAACCGGCTGGTCTGTCATAGTTTCTACAAACTTCTGAAAGTTTCTGTACAAAGTTTTTAAAAACCTGAAAGTGGGGAAACGTTTTCTCTTATAGTTGAACCTGGATTTGTTTTTGTTTCAGTGGTATTTACTGCTTCTGTGCAGAGGGTGTGAAGTTCCTGTGTAAATGGAGGCAGACAGACAGCAGGTTGTGTAAAGTAGTTTCAGATTCTCTGGGGTTCAGCTGGTCACTGCTCCTCAAACACATCGCTTGTTTCTGTCTCCTTCAATAACCTCCACGGTTCTGTCAGTGTCAGCTCACCCACCCAGGACCTCCACAGGTCCACAGTTAAAATCCTCTGTCCATCGAGACCTCAACCTCCACCTCTTTCAAAGCATCTCTTCATATCCAGCAACAGATACGATCAGTTCAGTCTTTTGGTACAACAGTGTGGAGCATTTTCTGTTTTTGTGTGATTTGATTAATTTGCATCCCTCTTTGTTTTTCTGCTGCTGTTATATATCATCCTCCATCTTCATCCTGTCCCTGCCCCTCATCCTCAGAGTGACATCACAGCTCACTGCTCAGCAGCAACAAACATTTGTTCCTTCTGAGTCGACAGACTTGCTAAAAGGTTGTCCTTGATGTGGGTCAGGTCCTCTGTGGATAACAGCTTGAAAGTGTTTAACACACAAAGTTCGGTGTCTCCTCCACCACTGTGAGGGCACGCTGAAGGGAGGTTTCACTCTTTTACTTCTTTGACTTGAAGCACAAAAGTGATGTGGAAAAGGTGGTAGGTGAAAGACAAACGCAACCGTGTCTGATGTTATCCGTTTTTAGGAATGGACAGGTAGGTGGGATCTCAGTGAGACCAGTTGGTGAAAGAAATCACTCCAAACTGAAAAAAAGGTGAATTTTCAGTTGCAGTCCCACTGAACTCTGAATGATTGAGATGAAGTAATCATCAGGACGTGTGTTTGACTGTACTGCTTCCCATTGTTTGTAATTGGTTTGATTTTATATAAATGTCTGTTTTGTGTTATTTTCATGATCAAAACAAACTGGTTGGACTACTACTTCAGCAAAAAGACAGCAGATTCGCCACCTGGCCTTACTGGTTGCATGTTCTCCTCGTGCATGCGTGGGTTTTCTCTGGTCTCCTCCTACAGATCAAAACATGAATGTTTGGTTAACTGGTAACTGGTGTGAGTGGGAGTGTGGATGGTTGTTTGTCCCATTTGTCTCCATGTGTCCTTGTGATGGACTGGAGACCTGTCCATCACCTTTCTCACAGTGACTGCTGGAGACAGGATCCAGCCCTGGATGATTTTTAGACCTGGACATGTTTTCTGTCAGAGGAGAGTTCCCGTGTGGGGTTGGAAGACAGATTCACCGCTCTGGAGGTGGGTTGGAGATGCCTGCAACAACTTTGTGACTATTTCTAAGGAAAAGTTGTTGCACAGATTTTTTGAACATGTTCAAAACTCAGGCGATGGGGCTGCAAGTCATGCAAGAAGTCGAGAATCTCACAAAAATCTAAAGACATCTGGAGACTCCGTCATGAATGCCGTTCACCAACTTCTCACAGCCCAATGAGATACAACCTTTGGTTTATTGTTTTTATTTAGGCTGCTTTGAATATCCTCATCTGTATTTTATACAGGACCACATCTAAAAGTGGCATTTTTCTGATAAAAAAAAAAAAAGATTTTTGACACTCAGACTGTCATAAAAAATCAGATATGGGTAAAAAAAAAATGTATTTCTGCCACTTTTGCCTGCAGTGAGAACATAGCCTAAGAAGCCATGTTATCTAGATCCATTCTCGATAGACAAGAAGGTTTGAATCTTGGATGAAGCTTTTCTGTGTGACTTTTCTCCTGTTTCTGTTTAATACTCTGGTATTAAAGTACCACCTTGTTTTGTTCTGCTCCAGTACTTGATAGGATATTTTACAGTACAATGAACGCAGCAAAAGAGATTATTACGTAACTTCTGTAATTTACCAACGATGGCTCATTTCTACACGGGCAAGATAAGACATGACTTTCTCCTTAGATGGAAAGTTTCATTTTAAGGTACTGATTTCAGATTCTGTTGCTGTAAAAGTGCAATTTGCTGTCATAGTTTGTGTCTGTATTTTCTTTGCAACTGATTATCTTAGTTTAACCTCGAAGAGTTTTAATACAAGTACATTCCAACTATACAATCCCCAATGAACTATTCACCTTTAAGTCAAGAATTATACAGATCCTTTATGGTGCATTCTGTTAGTGTAGGACTATAAAAGAGATGCATGAACACAGAGATTCAAAAGCAGCTCAATTCATTCCAATATGCATCAAGAACAGTTGGAGAAAAAAAAAATCTGCAACCCTGAACTTTAAACAGCAGGGTTTATTATTCCTTCAGCCTTGGAAAGAGCTGTTTTCTCATGAATTAAATTGAAGGTGCAGACCGAGAGGTGGAGAACAGAATGACAGACACAGTCCAGAACATGTATGCATGCATGACTAAGTTCTCCCTGTGTGCAAAGACGACAGAGTGTCTTGGCTTTGGTTGACATGGCCACGTACTACAAAGTGCCCGAGTGCAACGTCTCCATCCAGAATCTGCCTCCCAGCTGCACCGTTTGGTGCCAAAGATGTCCCAGTCCATCATGTCCCTTCCAGCTGCAGCATCCAGGGCCAAAGTCATCAAAATCTAATACCAGCCTTTTGGATGCGCCATCAAATGCCAAACATATCGAGACACAAACTGTGCTTCCAGCTCCAACCTCGTATAAAACGCTGTAATCCAGAGAATCCCCTCGAGCATATCATATTACAGAACATGATAGAAGAACACAGGAAGCATGAGATAATGAAACAGGACAACTCTCCAGCTCTTTATACATATGTAGAAACATATACTGGTTTATATTTTAAAGCCATCTTTTTCTCCAGTATATTTTTTTTTTCTTTTTGCAGAATCCTGATTTTATGTCCTCCAACAAGTGAAAATTGAACCCTCTGGACATTTAAAACATGTGTCTCCTGCTGTAGGTCAGTTATCTGCACACCGTGGTCCTGTGTGAGCCCTCAGGCACTTCAGTGGAGACGAGTATAAAAAGAAAATCTTACCGTGAGTCATGGCTTATTAAAGAATGAGATAAAACACGCTGGGGTTTAGTTGAAGGGGAAGTATATGTGCTCTTTGTCCTCCAAGAATTCTTCTCTTCATTCTATTTGCTTTTATAAAAAGAAGAAAATAGATGTTGTTTTCTGTTATATCAATGAGCCTGTCCAATTTATTAAGCTGCTACAAAGTTTTCTGATGTAACCTTTTAATATAGATTGAATAAAAACTCATGTGTGGCTCATATTTATTGTGCCGTGTGAAACATTTCAGCCTTCTAACTTAAACACTAACCACAATAATGATGACCCAGGGGGAAGAGAGAAGTTTAATGGAGATTTAAGAACTGTTTGAAACGAGGGGAAAAGCAATATATCACTGAGTATTTTATCAAACAGAACTAATCGTTTTGGCTGAGCCAAATCCAGCAGATAAAGTGAAAATACTGTAGTTCCTGTACAAAGTATTCACCCCCTTCGATGTTTTAGGCTTTTATTGCTGTCATGAATCCATCGTGGTCAATAAAAATAAAATTAGCCTGTTTTCAAACAGAACTTCTTTAATGATAAAGTCAAATCAAATTTATATGGAGTAATACCAATTAAATATAAATATGTAATAAAAACTAAGAGACTGCATAAATATCCACCCCCTTTAAAATGACTGTCCTAATTAAACTCAGAGAAAGGATTATTAAAAAGTACAAGTCTAGGGATGGATCCAGAAGGATTTAAAAGGCCCTAAAGATCCCAGAAGTTCTGTTAAATCCATCAACAAGAAAGGGAAGGAATGCCAAGAGCCGGCTGTCTTCACACTGAGTGACGATGAGGACAGAGAAGAGTGATGAAGCTCTGAAGGAGCTCCAAGCTTCAGCAGGAGGGATGGGAGAGACTGTAAATATAACAACTGCTGCCCGGGTTCGTCACCTGTCTGAAAACTCAGATTAAATCTGTGTTATATTCCAGACCAACAACTTGGACAAAAACAGTTAATGATGGATCAAAATCAGACATTAACCTACTTTATTTTAGTCAGTCCTTTAAAATATTGCCATAAATAATAACTAATCCAGTCCTGAAACCTGATGTTTACAGATCCTAAACTTTTTAATACTGATAATGTTGTTAAATTTGGTCAGAGTGTTGTTCAGGTCAGTTTAGACTCTAAGAAATGCTAAAAAAACCAACCTTTCTCTGAGCAGTGAGTCTGTGCAGTTCTGGGGTCCAGATGCTGGACCTGGAGGCTGGAAAAAAACGGTGACATGAGATAAGTCTGGCCTCAACTCCAGCTGACAAGTTCACCTGCACATGCTCACTCAGCGTGTTGCTCTCGTTCCCATCAGGTAAAGCACGTCTGACTCCTGTGGACACACACACACACACACACACACACACACACACACACACACACGCACACACACACGCTCAAATTCATTTAAACATATCAGGCGACAGCGTCTGCAACTCCCGTGGACAGCTACCCTTTTTAACTCACACACACTGACATAAACACACACCAAGATGTCCAAAAATAGGAGTAAAACAGCCGAGAGGGCTGCAGACGGCACCGGTTTGTTACAAAGATGTGAAGTTTGCAAACAACAAGAGACATGGGATCCTTTATTTAACACAGAAAACCTAATCAGCATCTAATGATTCAGGATCGTTTGCTCGGTGATGTCGCCTTTGTGGAGCTACATTATAATTTACCCAATTTTAATTTTTAGTCCATAACCAGAACCAAAACCATTTTAAATCATGTGCAACTGTGTAAGGACTGTAACTGTTAAATCATTTTAACTCTAATGGGTCCAAACTGTTGTGTTTGGGTAATAAAAGAATAACTAGAACATTTCAGCCTTGATTTTCTTTTTTGGATATTTTTGTAGTTTCAGTAAGATAGTTTGACATTTGTTAGATAACAGCATACTGTAGACTCCTTCAGATGGTCACAGGCTCTGCATCAATCTAATTAATAATATAAAACAAACCAGTAACACCTGGTGTCACCTGGTGTTTCTACCTTTCCAATATCAGCGTCTTTATAAAACCAGTTTAAAACAAAGCAAGTCAAACCAAAGTGCTGATTCCTAAACTAAAACAAACCAAGAGAAAAAAAAATTTGATCAAATCTTTGGTTTCCTCCCACAGATTAAGAACATGCATGCAGGTGTGAGTGAGAGGCTGAATGGTTGTTTGTCTTGTTTGTCTCTACGTGTCCCTGTGATGGACTTGCCTGTCCAGGTGTCCCCCGCCTGTCATTTACTGCTGGAGACAGACACCAGCTCCCCTCGAACTGGAAAGGAGAAGCATGTAAAAAAAATGAATGCATGTTTGTGCAGAAATCATGAAAGGAAAGGACAAACAGCCTTCCTGCTGGTAAACAGAACAGGTTTTCCCTAACAGGACCTTCTTGTCTCTCCTCACTGCCTCAGAGGGGAAACGATGTAACTGTAGTCTGAAGACATGACAGGATATAACAGACGATTCTCTGCAGCTGGAAACAGACTGACAGCTGTACATATTCAGTGAACGTGCACGGCGGGAAACAAGGAATAACTGCGTGACACAGAGTAGATCCAGGAAGTTGTTTGTCATGTCGTCTACGGATGACTGACTTCATCCTTTTACAGAAAGCAGATCAGGAAGTTTCCTGTTTTATAAAATCATAGAAAGACAGGAAGTGAACTGATTACAAACAAAACAGGTAATTTAATCAGAAATACTGTGATTACGTTTAAAATATCTCTATGGACTCTTTATTGTTGTTTTCTTTTGTTTTGTTTTTTCTAAATGAAACAGATATTTTCATGTGAGACGTTTGAAAACTCATCGATGTTGAAGGCAGAGTTTATATTTATGGTCTTGGAGATTTTTTATAATTGTGATAAAACAACATAACAAATAAACTGAATATGTTCTGGTTGCTCCATTTATAAAATAAAGCATCTTTGTCAGTAATTTTTTTGCCTAAACGTATTTTAAAAACATCTAATCTGACATTGAGCACTTTTTTTTTACTGTAAATCTGTGGTTTGGGTTTTCTGCTGAGCGGTGAGAATTGTTGCTTTGTCTTCCAGAACATTTATCACAACATGAACCAACAATGAACTAATAAAGATTTGTTTAGATATTTGATTTATACATCTAACCTGTGTCTCATGTTTCATGTCTGTACGTACATGCAGACACACAGGAATGAGTAGAAGGTGTGTTGTGACAATTTCAGGAACGTGGTGTGTGTGTGTGTGTGTGTGTGTGTGTAAGTATACCTTTTGTATCACCTTTCTTGAGAATAAAAACTCATGATAATCAGAGACTATTTACTGTTTTTATTATTGTCAGTGTGTTCATTTGGCTGCTGTCTTTAAATAACTTATTTCTCACATATATTTTGAAAAAGAGATGCTCTTTTTCCAGATTCTCTTTTTTTCTGTGAGTCGTAAACAGAAAAGAGGAGGCAGTTCTTTGTAACGATATTTAAACTTTTCCTGACATGTTTGATCATTTTTTTGGCTTCCAGACAGATTTTACTGTTTTTAATATATCAAAAATCATTTGTTTTCCAGGTATGAAGCTAAGTATAGATACATTTGTTTGATTTTGACAGGTAGCTGTTTTAAAATGTAAATGCTGATTCTAAATAGCAACACGGTTGCTTTGATATCCGTCTGAGACTTTGGAGCCTCGGCCATCTTAGAGACACTTTCTTTTCATTTATTTGACTTGATGAGAAGAGAAGCTTTACATGTGTTCATTTCTTGCTCCAGAACCCAACCTGCTCTGTAGTTAGTTAGGTTTCCAGCATCTCCATGTTGGTCCCAACCCAGGAAAGGCCTAAACCATCTGCATCCTGCAGAAAACCTCAAACCGAACTCTCCTAAACCTGCTTCAGAGTGCAAAGCTCCGCTCAAGTCCTCAGCTATAAAGTACCACAAACGCTTTTCAAAATAACAAAATGTGGCATCAGATTGGTGAATTTGTATATTAGATCGATGTGTGCATGCAGGGCTGTGACGGAGTCAGGGGAGAAGTGGATTTCTGTGTTCGTGCAGAACCAGTGGGAGTTTTTTTTTTTTTTTAGTGTAGAAGCTGTCGCTGTTTGACATGACAGCGCTGTGATAACTACTAATGAGGACACAGGAGAGAACATATTATTTGTCTCAAAATAAACATCAATACATGCTGCTGTAAACAATATACAGTGCTGAAATACAGCAGACGCAAATAAGCAGTCTATACTCGTTCTCAGAGAGGGTTTTTTTTAAATGTCCCTGTCATAAAAACAAAAGGAAGGACCAAATAAACACAGTGGATCAGATAACGTCAGCACACGCTGACTCAACCAGGATGAACTTTGAATCAGGTTAACTTCTTTACAAGACCTCCTGAAATTATGGGACACTTTTCTTGTCCTCATGAATTAAACACCTCCCTCCACAACCTTGGGACCAGAAGGGAAACGACAGAACACAGAGTTCTGCTCGCTTTTAGGCTTTTATGCAATGAGCCTTCAAAATGAGTAAACGTTGTTTTTCTAACAATTAGAAAAGTTTTCTCTCAAAAAATGATATTAATAATAAAGAGTAGGGAGAAAACTTTAAATAAAACGGTGAAAGCAGCCTCTCACTCCAGGGGAATCTGGATGTTTAGTCGTTGTGCAGGAACATTTTTATACCCTGCTCCCATTTCTGCTGTAAAACATTTTTAACCACCTGCTTCAATCCAAGTCAGAAGTCTGATACTTTAGAGAAGAACCTGAAGATGACGAACAGCCAAACGTCAAAACTTGACACTCAGTGTTTCATTCATGTAATTTCTTCAGCTCATCTGTGGTCCCTGAGTTTACAGATCCAAGAGGGACGACCAGACGTCCCTGTCCCCAGAGACACTCCAGGTCCTCCTGGGGCAGAAAGGAGATTTAATCTCTCCTGCAACTTATTCTGCAGGGTCTCCTGACAGTGGGCCAGTCCAGAAAACCTCCAGGCCGAGGAGCGCAGGACCACCTCAGCTGAGGAGGAGCAGCAGCTCTACTCTGAGCCCCCTGATGACAGAGCTCCTCATCTTATCTCTGAGTCTGAGTCAGTGGAAACTCAATGCAGCCACGGTCAAAACATAGATGGACCAGTGAATCAAAAGCTTTCCCTCTTCACCACAACCGACCGGAGTAATGCCCTCTTTACTGTGGACATGGTCCCTGTCTGTGGGTCCGTCTCCAGCTCCATCACTCATGAACAGAACTCCAGGCTTACCCTCGATCCGAAAGGAGCATTTTATTGTCTGTATCTTCTCACACCTACTTCCAAACTCTTAAGTAAGACTTCTAAAAACCCGTATGAAAAGCACAAGATAAACAACTTTTTGTTCTTAGTCCCTTTCATCTGTATGAATCACTCAGATGACAGTTATTAAAGCTGCTGGAACCTGCTTTTACCATCAACATCAGTGCAGAACACATCGTCAACTTCCACCATCTGTGAAGGAAATGGTCCAAAACCTCAAGTTTGGAAAATGCAAATGTAGTTGTTCAAACATGATTATTTAACCCTCTGTGTCCCAAAACCTCAACACAAAAGACACAAGCATCTAATACATAAAATAAAAGACTGAGACACCAAATGTATACAGGGAAGCCTATTAGAATGTAGAGTGGAAAACAGGTCATTAGGGAGGAAGAAAAATGGAGAAACATCAGGGAAAGTTCTGTATTTGATGTTTTTCTAAACTTCAGAAGCAGAAATGTGTCATTAAACTGGAAGTAAAAATATTACACTGCAGAATATTAGTGGAGTCAGTATATTCTCATGAAGTATATTATTACAACACAGCATGAGCAGGTTTCCTATTCACTCAATTGAAAATAATCATTTTTCACTTTATGGGTATGTTTATACTGAAATAATTAGCTGGAATGTAAAGAAAAAATCAAAACTCCATATTCAAAGTGTCTATCTGAGTTTTAACACTGTATTTATTATTTATGGGGAAGTTATAATTTATGTTAATAATTATGTTAAACAAGCTTTAGACAATATTTAAAAAAAAAAAAAAAAAAAACTGCAATAAATAAATAATTATCATCCAGCAGTGGAAGCTAATCCAACAGGTTTCCACTCTCAGTTGTTTCTGTAAATCTAAAAAATAATCAACAATGTTGTGACTGGGAAACATAGATAGATAGATAGATAGATAGATAGATAGATAGATAGATAGATAGATAGATAGATAGATAGATAGATAGATAGATAGATAGATAGATAGATAGATAGATAGATAGATAGATAGATAGATAGATAGATAGATAGATAGATAGATAGATAGATAGATTTATTATTTCACTTCCCTTGAAGCTCAGGTCCTCTACCAGAGGCCTGGGATCTTCAGGGTTCTGTTCAGTATCTCAGCTGCTCCTGGGACTGCTCTCTTCTGGACAGAGATCTCTGAGGTTCTTCCTGGGATCTGTTGGAGCCACTCTTCCAGTTTGGGGGTCTGATGACCACTGGTACCCCTGAGGCCTTGCTGATGCTCTGATGGCTCAACATACACAAAATATTAAGGCCATGTTTGGTCATCATGGGAACCACCATCTGACTGCAAAGGCACCTTCAGTTCATATAGGAATCAAGGTTGTGTTCAAGAATATAAACTCTCAGAAATTCAGACTTTATTATTTCACCTATGCAGGGCAGAAACACGCCTCGTTCTCTTAGATTCCTGCCGTTTAGTTACTAAAACTCACGTTTTACCCAAAGTAAAGACTTAATTGTACTTTGAATTTATTTTAAATTGAGTTGAGCTGCTGTGGCTCTAAAGAGAAACAACAACAACAAACGTCTCCTGAAGCTCTGCAGAATAATAAATACAGAACAAACATCAGGAAGTTGTACCTGAACCTGTTTACCTGCAGGTGGGTCCTTCTACCACATCACATGACTAAGACATGAGGTGAAAAACCTCCAAACCAACAGTTTGTCAGTGAAACAGTCCTGTGGCTGATTTTAAACACTAAAGAATACCGTCCTTATTGTTGATCGTACAGCTTTTTGACACTTTTATTAAATATTTAACCATTGTCTGGAAAGGTCCCAGTAATTTCAGTAGATGTGGTTTCTACTTGTTCTGCCTGATGTGCTCCAGTACTTTAACCAAAATACACTTTTTAAATTAAAGAAACAAACAGCTCTGACACTCTGATGTGTAAATATTGAAGAATAAATTCACAAAGGGGAATAAACTGATATGCCTGCAGCTGAGTTTGTGACTTAATGTGATCCAAAAGCTAAAATAGGTCCCTTATTAATTAAACAAGCTAAAAATGAGGCATGAGGCATAAATCTTTCTCTCGGAGCTATTTATAGACTAAACGTAGCTAATCAAACATTCTTTGCATCATATTTATGTTTATATATTTATTTCATTCTCAGCATGAGGTTAACGCTGATTAGCGTCAATTGCATCAAATATTTACTCTGTTTTATATATTTGCATTAATTAATCTAGATTTTGTTTTTGATGACACAGGAAACCAAAGTATTTTTAAATCCAAGCTTTGGTCCACCACTTCTTAAAACTCCAAAACTCAGTTAAATCTTTTCTGCACTGAAACAAAAAACAAACAAAATGTGTAAAATAAAACCACAGTTGCATCAAACAAATCAAGTTTTACAAACAAATAAAATAATTCATGGAATAGTTAGGAACAGTTAAGGCTAAATATGCTTTTAACAGAGTTTCTGACATTAATTTGATTCTTGTGGACTTTTTCAGGACCACACAGTTGGTGTTTCTGACCCACAACGGGGCCCTGACCCCAACTTTGAGAACCGCTGCTGGAGAATAAAATAGGAGTAAAACTGAATATTTTTTATATTATACTTCTGTACAAAAGTTTTCAATTTATGATGTTCTAAGATAGTCAAGTCAAGCTTTGTTCTCAATTTTCTTTATATAAATTTAATCAATTATTTGAAGAATTCAAGTATTTTTTTCTCGTTAGGCTCTTAAGTTCTGAAGTTTTCCTACATGGTGTTAATAATAAATGTGAAATGTAAAAATGGGTTTTGGCACTTTGCTTCATATGAGAGAGTTTATTGCAGCTCGTCTGTCACAAATTTAAGAAAATCCAGGCATGTAGAAAATTGCTTCCCTTATTGTGGTTAACTGGGTTTTCTCAAGGCTGAGATTTGTTTTGTTCATATTCTCCCCACAAGTATAAAAACTGTTATTCAAACTGCAGAAACTGATTACTTCAGAAACAGATATTTCATGCTCAGATTTCTGAACAGTTTCATGGAATAAAAGGGAATAAAAATGTATAAAAATCAGGCTTCAGAGTTCAGCAGCACAACAGCTCGTTGAGAATCACTCGACTCATGTGTCCATCACTGAGGAAGATGTCCTGATGAAGGATCGGCTCAAGATGAGGAGTCTGCAAACTTTACAGTCAAAAGAGACATTTCTGCCATTTTAACTGTTAAATACGATGCGTCCAGAGCTTCAGAACCAACTTTAAGACTGAAATAAAGGATTCACAATGCAGTAAGTAAGTAAAATAAGTAAGTAAAAATTTATTTGTATAGCACATTTCAGCAGCAAGGCATTCAAAGTGCTTTACATAATAAAAAAGTATTATATACATACCTAAAATTAGAAAAATATACCATTTATGAAATTATAAAATAAAGATCTGTAATAAACTGTTGACAGTTATTTGTATTTTTACATATTAGCACAAAGAAAAAGACCAAACTTTTATGAAAAAGGGAAAAAGTGAAACATTTTCTTGTGTTAACCTACTTTGATCAAATCTAAAGACTGACCTGTGCAGGCCTCTCTCAGGCTTTTCTATATTTGTGGAAAATTATTATAAGTACACCACTTTGAAATAATAAAATATGGGCCAGGTTTTGGAATATTTATTTGTAAGTTGATGATAAATTTTCTTTTATGAAGGCAGAAATCTTCATTTAATTTTTCAAACTTTAGACCAAAGTCAGGCTGTTACCTTTAATAATTGGTGTTATCAGAATGACTCATTAGATATTATTATTGTTTTCCTATCATGGGCATAAATTTAAATATTAATTTAATTTTGGTTCCTGCTTTAGATCCGCAGAATGTGTCGTTTATATGAAGAACTTCTCATTTTCACCAATATTTTACTTGATGACTTCAGTAAAATTACACGTCTGTTAATTTTTATCATTAATTTGAAGGATTTCATTTGTTTCATGTTTCTGCAATTGTATAAAATAAAGAACTGTCTGTAAATAAAGAATATATGCACAGTAATCAAGTTGTTGATCTGATGAATTTGGCTGATTTATGCAGTTTGATTCTTTTTCTCAACCTGACGTCAAGGAAATAATTTCATCCCTACTTTCTGTGTCTCTGCTTTTATCCAGCACTGTTATTCCTCCAATGTTTGCTCAGTATGATGGTAATTCAGTTCCTGTGTTTCATCCAAACCTCGTAGTTCCCATTTGCTCCTGATTTGAGTTCTCCACGGAGTCCTGGCTGTCACCCAGCTCCACGACCATCAGCATCTGGACTCCCGGCGGTCCAGTCCAGAGTCACTGCTTTCATCTGTGGTTGGCTTTCAGAGACGTCACTGCCAGAAAAGAAACATTTTACATTTCTGCATGGTATAAAAACTGTCCTGAATGCACTGTAACACTAACATGTGGTTGTTTCTGGACGTGGTTCAGTCTGGAGCAGAAGCTCTCAGGAGAACGAAGGGTTGAGGAGGTCGACCCACAAAAGTAAGTCGAATACTTTGCTGCCTCTGAGGTGCTACTTGGAGAAATTGGGCAAAATAGATGATAGAAAGACATGACAGAGGCCTCCAGAGACAGGAAGGACGGCCTGAGGGTTTAATATCCAAAAGGCAGGATTTGAATTCTCTTGGTAAATAAAAAGGCTTCATGAAAATTGATTGTCAGAGGCTTTCTTGACCTGTCAACCCTCCGGCCTTTTCTCCTACTTCCTGTAGCCCTGTCGGCCTTCAGCAGAGAAGATCAGTTCAGTTAGTGCTGGTGTCAGTGGTTAGTAGAGCTGAGGCTTAATAAACTTCATGTCAAACCAGTAATTGGCAAGAAATTCCTTCTGGCATAAAAACCTGCATCAGTCCCTTCATCTCTTCATGAAAATACAGCTAATAAATTCAAAAAGAAGAGAGAAAAACAATCATAAGCTTCTCACTCAATATGATCATGTCTCTTATGTTCAATAAAGAAATATAAAAAGTATTAAATGACCCTTCAGTGTAAAAGACAAAGTTCTGACTTTTGTCCACCACCTGTTTTAGTAATCCTCCATCAGGTGAACTCATTTTACAGAAACTGATAAACATTTTTTAATAAACTGTTTTTTGTTCTTTTGTGTTCGAATAACATCAGGATAAATAATGACCTAAACTTCAAAGTTAATTGACTTTGTTTTGTATTTAAATGGGAAGGTTAAAAGTTTTAATATTGGTACACACTGTGGGGTTTTTTTTTTTTTTTTTGGAAGTAATTCAACCTATTTTCTAAAAACAGTCTTTTGTATAAATAATACTCAGCTTGACTATTCCAGTGCAGCTGTTGCTCATTACGGTAGCTGTGTACAGATTTCTAATGAGGAAAACAGGCCCCCTGCCGTGTTCTCTGCTGCAATAAACCTCATTTCCCAAGGTCAAATTACTAACAAAAAGCAGGAGGGCCTTGCATTTACACAAAATATGTGATGAAAGGAGTTTCACAGACAAAGAAATCCAACTGTTCAAGGAAACAAGACGGGAGCAGGATGTTCTACTATTTTAATCCAGGGGGAGCACACCGAGCTTTGTTTCCTTTTCTACACAACTTTACCTTGAATCTTTACAGTGGTAGAAATATGTTTTGTTTTGTTTTTTGCACTCTTGCTGAACTTCTGTTGTACTCTGGGTTGTTTACTCAGATTGTTACAGGGGTTACAGAGTTTATGGAAACAGATCAGAAACTGTTGTTCAGAAACTTAAAGACCAGCTTCTTCTGTCAAGATGTTGGAAAATAGGACGGTCAGTAAGTGACAGTCTTTTCTCACAGCTCCTTTGATTAGATTCTTCCCTCATTTCAACCTGGAGAGACTCACGACAAAGAAAAGTTTTATTTGACATGAATGACATGAGATTTTTGGTGCTCTGACCCCGGTGGAAGACGTGAGTGCCGACAATAGCAATGCGTTTCGACGAGAAGCTCAGGTTGAGCATTAGAGGCGTCTTCCCCAGGCCGGACACTGGTGGTGGAGGTCGAAGAGGGGAAGGAAGCTTGAGGGAGCTGGGAAACTGGGGGTGGAGAAGGGCTGAAGTTCGGCAGGTGAACAGATGAGGCCATGATGGAGGTCCTTGTAAACGAAGGCTTGCTCGCTGATTGGATAAGCTAGAGGCACAGTCAGACGCTGATAGGGTGGAGTGGAGGTGCTCGACGCAGCGATTAGATGCAGGTGAGGCTGAAGCCGGTCTTCCAGTTTGAATTTACGCCTAGGCTTCATTTACTGAAATCCAAGAACACAAAGAACCAGAAACACACACTGAGACAAAGCAGTGATGTTTATCTGTGACTGAAGTTCGGACCGCAGCTCTGAAAGTCGCTGCCATCTTTAACATCCGACTGAACTTTGAGCTTCTGATGAACCTGAACCCGGCAGTTTGTATTAAACAGTTTATTCAGCACTGAAGCTCGGTTCGCTGCAAGCCGGCAAACACCTGACAGCATCATTTAGGAAAACGGATTGAAGTGTCACAGCGGTTCAAAGGGAACTAGTTAGATTTCAGTAGCAGCAAAACAACATGAAGCATGAAGGAAATTTAGTTCTGCATGCATAAAATAAAGTTTAACTGATGAAAGAAAAACGATTATAAAACTTGAAACTGCTCACAGAGTGAAAAGTTCTGATTTAAACTTGAAGCTGTAAAGATATTTAGTGTCAAAGTAAAATAAAAATAGGAAAGAATTTCAAACAAAGGCTTCAAATCAATCATAAGACAGGTCATGTCAGCAATCAGACTTAAAAAATGAGTCCAAGGTAAGTTCAAATAAAGACAGGTTTGTAAGTAAAATATTTCCCTCTCCTGTCTGTCTAATGTTCCTGTGGTTCCTCCTCAGGAGACCACAGCACAGATTACACCCTGACTGCTGCAGACATAAAATCCCTGCAAGGCGACAAACTGGACATCTTTTCTTGAACATTTTGTCTTTGGTTATGAACAGTTACAGATCTACAGACTTCTGCTGAACACATTTCACCGCTACCTTCAGGATCTCATTTAGAAAACACGAGAGCATCCGTTATAAGGAGACAATTTTGTTCCAGAATTCTTTGCAGCCATAACTTATAAAAATGCTTTGATCTTTTTTTACTAAGTGGGACAGACAGAAATAAATATAAGGACAGTGTAAGAATCAGCGACTTTCACTTTTACAGTTGCTGATCCTTTTGATTATTGCATAACTTTTATTTTAAACTTTGCAGTACACAGTTAAACACCATTATTATCTTGTTTTGTCCTCTTCCGCCCCTCGTTGGTACTATAGCCCCTCACCATCCCTCTGTAAACACCATGATGAACAAATACAGACGCAAAATTACTTTTGATTGAGCTCCACACTTCCACACTTTCATCTACAAATCCATTTAACCCCAATCCAACCCTGAAGACACAAACATTTCAACCAAGTCTTTAATAAACAGAGCTTGAAGTTGAAGGATTTTTCATGTATTTGGTAAATTATTAAACAAGAAAACTTTGCAAATTGAGTTTAAAATCTTTTTGTTTCTCATTATTTCAAACCAATGCCAACCAGATGTTTGTTGGAAGGAAACAGAACATTAATGGGAGCTCTAATAAAAACACTGAAGGATGAAGCCGACAGTAAAGAGACGCAGTGAATGAGCTGACAGCAGCGAGTGAAGAAAACATGGCGTGAGAAGTGAGACACAAGCAGATGACAGACAGGCACAGACACGAGGACGAACCAGCCATCTGTCTATCTGAAGGACAGACGAAAGGAAAGTGAGTGACGGAGACAGAAACAGGCGGACAAAGAGACGAGCAGCCAGGCAGGTGTAGAACAGCAACAAATTAAAAGATGACAGGCTCATTTCCAACTGTTTGTCTGTGTGACAGTGAGATGAGTGTTTGCTTTCACTTTTGTTTCAACATGTCACTCCGCTCGAGAGCCTAATGGAGCACACTGTCCATAACAAGTTCTCTCTGTGAGAAATAACCACGGGCGTCTTTACATCAGCATTTTATTCCATTTTTACCAAAGATAATCCAGTCGATCTGCCAGATATGAGGTCACCAGAGCAGTCATCATCAGTTTACTCGGTCAGTGGTTTACAGCTCATGTTGCTAAGTTTCCTTACATCATGTTTATTATTTACTTTCTTTTGTAAAGTCACGTGTCTGAAAGGGGCCTTGGAGACGTTTACATGTGATCAATCTCCTGGAAACATAGATTCACATTTACACGGCGGAGCTGTAGTTTCCACGTCCGGTCACTCGCTGGCGCTGACACACACATGCGTACAGACACCATGTTTGTTTGGACCGACAGTGAGGTTGGGTTTCTGCTTCATGTTAAAACAGATGAGCAGCACTTTGAAACGCAAACGGAGGGGGTCTGAAAAGTTCCAATCTGAGTTCAGAAGGTTTCAGAGAATCCAACTGCTGTCATTGTGGTTTTAATTTAAAAAAAAAAACAGAATAAGAATAAACTTTGTTCATGACTCGTCAGACAAACAACACACTATTATTTTCTCGACTTTCCCTTGTTTCAGTTTGTCAGTATTTTGGATCAAATATTCCAAATCTGATTCAAATTCTGAGAATAGTTCACCAAAAAACCAATCTCACTAAAGTAATGTGTTTTCTTGTCTTTCTGCATCGACCCAATAATACATGGATGCTTCAGAGAGTCTTACATAATATTTTAATGAGCATCCTGCTGCTGTCATAAATATTAATTTAGCAAAAAGACATGATGCACTCTCCTTAAACAATAATTAACCTCTCTCTCCCTGGAGCCTGCTTACATCTGTCTTTAGCTTGCAGGTTCCCTGCAGGACACAGGAAGTGTTTGATGTAGCATCAGTTGGGCTTCGTTTCTGTGGCAATGAGTTAAACAAAATTTTTTTTTTTGTGTAATTTTAATCATAAGAACCACAAGCAGAATGTTAGCATTCCTAAAGCTTTTTTGCAGCTCCAGTTGTTTGGTGAACTAATAAATATTCTGCAGTAGTTTGTAATAAGTGAACCGTACGCCTCCTCAGATCAAAGCAGGATCTATTGTTTTTCAGAATCTCTTGTTATTTAAGTCTAAATTAAGTCTGTAAAGTGTTTGTTGCTTTTCTTCTCTGTCTTTATTTGGTCACTTTTCTAAAAGATGACTACCTTTTTGAACACATATACTAAAATTAGTATCGAACATAATTAGATTGTTGATGAATGTCTCATGTTCGTTGAGTGTGCAGTACTCTTAAACTGAAAGTGTGATCCGGGTTTTCTTTTTTTAAAAAAAGTTAAATTATAAAACTTGTTCACATGTCGCTGCTTTCATCCATCTGACTCTTTGTGTTTCTCTCTGGAAGATGAAAACATTTCCTCAGACAAATATAGAAACGAGGACGTAAAGGAGAACCAGAGGACAAAGAAATGAGACAAAACCCCGTTTCTGATTGAATAAGTGAGGCGGACTGATCTATTCTCAGCAGGCTGGAGGTATGTGCAGGTAAATGTACAAAGCCCCCCCAGGGGGCTCCTGTGGATGCAAATCAAGCATCCTCCTACTTCTCCTATCGAAAGCGGGAGGAGAATGGAGTTTTATAAAACCACCTGTGTTCAAAGACAGCGATAGAAACTGCTCCTGATAACGTTCACTGCTTTGTGTAGAAAAGAACTGCTTGAGTTGGTTTTCTTTTCTTTTTCTTCTGTGGCTTGTAAAAACAACAAACGCAACAAAAAAAGTTATAAGGAATCCTTAGAAAAGCAAACTAAGAAGTGTTACTGCCTTTTTCACCATTCACTAAGAATAAATTATCAGAAAAACACAAATATTAACCACACCTACGATACCACCAGCTCCAAAATGATATAGAGATATAAAGAGCTCTGATTGGTCCATTTATTGCCTGCATTATGAGACATATTCACTCTATAATGTCTGAATAATAATAATAAATAGAAGACAGACAAAATGCACAAATTTTAGAAGAAATAAATATGCATGAAAAAATGGCACATTGGAAAAATGTGTTTTCAGAAACTTAAAATTAGTGTATGTCAAACTGTTAAAAAAACAATAACTTTTCACTTTGAAAAACACAATTTAATAACTTATTTCCTTAAAACCAATCAGTGGAAAGCCCAGGACGTCCTCCACTCTGCACCACAGCTTTCATTCTTGCAGATTATTTTGTTTTTCAAAAAGGTTTTATTTTGTTTAGTTTCGAGAGGACTTTTGAACAGAAGCTGCTCTGAAGCACCTACCAGAGGGTCACTGAGAGAACAGGTGTGGACATTTTTTATTTTTTGGATGTTTTTATGATTCTCAGGAGACTTTTGCAGTCGAGGCTGTTAAACAGGATGTTCGAACACTCTGAATGCAGCAGAAGAAAAAGAAGTAAAAGGCTCTGAGCAGCTTTGCAGACAGGTGTGTGTAGGAAGAAGAGCTGCTGCTGAGCCTCCTAAACCATGTCCATGTAAGGTCCTCACTGATGGACGATGAATCTCCTCTGCCCTGAAGGTTTCAGAGTGTGGTCTTCATGGTGTCAATCATGACTTCTTCTGTCTTTTTGATGTTGAGTGTGAGGTTGATGTCCACACACCTGTCCATCTACCTGCGTATTTCATCCCTGGATTGGGTTTCATGATGATACAGGTGAGTCTCACCTCTATTGTATCATTGGATGGACAGGAGTCCAGTCAAGTTTCTTGATTTTAACAACTTAATCTGAGTCTTGTTGTATGGTTAGAAAAATGGCCTCCATTTCTTTGGGTCAGTGAGCTTCAGGTGAACTCCTGCAGGGAGGTTTACCTGCAGCAGATGGACTGGATCAGCTCGCTGACCTTTCTGCACACTCACATCAGTGTGCACGCTCACGAAAAACAACAACAGAAACGCAAGTTTGTTTGTTTGTTTGTGGTTTTATTTTGGTTTTACTTTGTTTTGTTGGTACATTAAAGCTAAGGATTATTTAAATTTATGAGGTTGAAGTGAAACAAAGTGTTAATATTCTTTCTAAACTAAAACATTGTAGATTATAATTCATTTAGAGGAAGAATTTGATAAACAGGATGAAATTTGGAAGATCTCAAAAATTAAAATGCACACTTTGGAAATTTGGAACATTTTTCTCTAAAGTTTTCAAAAATGTTGAATATTTCTGTGTGACGTATGAAAAGGTTGGACTCTGGAAGCTTCGGAGATTTTCAACTTGTGTCTGAAATGTTTGGAAGAAAGTTTTATAAAGATGGAGATTTGACAGGTTTGGTTCAAATATGGAGAAATAAACATTGAATTTACACCAAAACAAACAATATGCACATAATAAACACTTAAAGGTTTTTTAAAACAACAGTACAATCTTCAGTGTGCTTTTAAATCAAACCAGAGCCCTGAGAAACCAGGTTCATGCAGAAAAAGACTGAAAAATAAAGTTTTTCATAAAAAGATTAAACATTTCTGAATGAGATCATCAGATGTCTGTAATCCTAAACTGTTTAAAAAAAAACCTTGGTGTAAACTTGAAAATTGGCTTCATAAATCACGAACGGACATTCTGCTGGCAGTGAAGGTGTGTTGAACTGTGAAGTGCACGCTCTCCATCCATCACGCGGGTACACATCCGCTCCGTATCTATCCATCACTCTGCTGCTTGAGCTCGTTCTCTGGATGGTAAAATGTCAAGATATAAATAGAAAGGCATGGGTGACAGAACAGAGCAGGAACACAATTACACTTCCATCCCTTTCTCCGCGTTCCTCTTCATTTATTTTTTATGCAGTAGATATTTTGGGTAAGTGTTGGACCGCATTTAAAAATGAAAATGGACTTTTTCTCAGGCTGTATACACAACATATTAAAGGTAAAGCGTTACAAACCTGTTTTTAAGAGTTTGATAACATTTCAAAGCCAGTTTTTGAGTTTTGGAGCTTTTTGAAAGTATTCATCAGTTAATAACAGAGCTCATTAATGCAGGACCTGTCTGCAGGTTAAAGCTGCAGCATCGGAGTCATCGCCTCTGCACCGACCTGCACAAACACGACCACATCAAACAAACCTCTTATCTCCTCAGGGAGGAGCGGGGGGCACCGTCGGGTCAGCCTGCAGGTGGAGCAGCTTTCGTTTCCAGGTTGTTCCAGAAAGAACCGCCGCTTTCAGAGTTCTGCTCTCATCATCAGCCTGACAGCTGATCTTTTCTAACAGTCGCTCGGTAATGATTTTAGTCCTGCTGTTCCTCTGCTGAATGTTAAGCAGCACTTTTTAAATACCAAAAGATGAAACAGGTCGAGCATCAAGCGATTCCCACGCTCAAAGAGAAGCAGGGAAGTGCTGATGTACAGTGAGCAAGGACGAGTCAGAAATGGGTTTCTCCTCTTTTTCTTTTGTTTTCTGTTAAATATGTTTTCACAAGTCTGCCTTTAAATTTATACTGTTTAACTTTCAGATCAAATGTCTTTGTCTATCTTTTATTTAAATTTTATAGCAGTTTTGCATCCCTGTAAAAATCCTAGCTTTGATTCATTTATGCATTAGATGATTTCACATTCATCTTGAGCATCAATGGAAGAGTCTTCTTGCTGCAAGGTGAAAGGGCTAATTGCTTCCGCACGATACATCAAACAAAACCAATAAGAAACTTTTTGCCTTTTTGTCTTTGGGTTTGAATTATTGGGAGACACACTTCAAATCTGAATCACATTGGACTCCTTTGGCAGAAACCTTGAAACAGCTGCCTTGTAATATTAAAGTCAATTATTTGCAGAAAGTCTGAGCTGTTTCTATTTGACAAGCTGAGAGTCTGACAACATAATAAAAAGGATCTGAAGTTTCACTGTGAAATCTTGTGGGAGGCGAGCCGTCCAGCCGAATGAGAGCAGACAGCTGCTGAGGTGAGTTGGTGGACACTTCTTTGTTTTTCTGAATGGCGATAACTGAAGTTAGTTTAGCTTACTTTTCACAAATCAGGACTTTTTGTGCTAATATAATATATATATGTGAACTCTTCTGTCTGGAGACTATTCGTTGCAAATCTGTCTGCAGATAACATTTTTTAAACAGATGATTGCCAAACAAAAAAACACACATATGCAGGCGGTTACATTATCAAGAACTCCGGTCTAACATATAAACCTTTGCATTTGTAAATCTGCAATGATAAATAAAGTTTGTGGTAAACTGATTTATATGGCTTTTTAGAGACAAACACCAGCTCCTCTGCAATCCAGAACAGAGAAGCAAGTAAAGAAAATGGATGGATGGATGTTTTCATTTCTCACTCTTTGGAATTTACCACATGGTTTCAGCATCTGATTTCAGGGGTTTAGGTGTTTTACAATATTAAACTTGCATTTTATGGAAATACGGAAATATGGATTTAACGACACAAAATTGTACATTAATAATACAAACAGGAAGTAAAAGTTATCAGAAAATAAAGCCATCTGTAAGACTCCTCTTCATTATGTTATCAGAACAAACTGAGCCTTTCAGGTGCACACCCAAGCAGTTTTTACCTTGTGGAGAGTTTACCAGTGTGGTGTTTTGTTTAAAAAATGATCCTGACATGTAAATCATATTTACCAGATGATAGTGAATTAATTTGAATGTGTTCAGGAGTGAAAATGAACACGACTGTGAATGTGATCTGCATCTCAATGGTTGTATTTACTAAACTCCTGGAAACAAAGCAGATGAGTCCATCTGCACAGAAAAATAATTGTTTGAAACCAGTTTAAAGATGTTTTCAGAACCATGGGAGGTGATCACAGATGCTCAGACTGCAGTTGGTTAGTGGGAGGAATTTCATTTAAATGCTCGGGCCGATATGCTGCCGTTTTAAAGATTTGTACCTCTCAGAATACAGTTTTTAGGAGTAAATTTGGAACACTATGTTATTTCCAAATCACTGACATAAATAAATAGGAAGTTTTTAATAAACTAAAAACCGCTGAGTTAAAGTTGTGTCATAGGTTTGGTTGGTTTGGGTCAGATTGACTCAGCAGTCGGGTCGGAGATAAACTGCGTCACTCTTCACACTCCGCCATTTTAAACCAAAGGCTGACCAAATCAGACCTGACTGGACCTCTGTTTCAGGATGTAATAAGTCAAAGTAAGGCAGTAAAAACATCTTGTGAGAAGTTGTTTATCCTGGTTGGCTTTGTTAATAGTTTTAGTTTGCATGAGACAGTATATTTGAGTTCCTAAAATAACTTTAGTTAGTGCTAACTATCTGTTAGTGCCAACTACATACAACTTCCCCAAGCTGTAATTATTGGATAACTCAGATTTTAAGATGTTCTTTTAACTCAACTTATTAGTAGCTATACAAATTAGTCATTTTAACCCAACTAAACCCAGTTTGCTGTGTCAGGGTTGGCTCGGTCCAAGTTTGACCCAGTGCTGGGTCACAAATTGGATCGATTTTAGTGTGTATTAAACTGCAATGAAATGATTGCTCTTAAGTAGAGCTTTAAAGGCCTGAAGACTTGCTGAAAAGCATCAGACATCTTTGGTAGTCTAAGTTTGTGTTCCATAAATCTGACAAAGCGTATATCTGTTCTTTACATAACGTCTGTGTTCCTTACAGCCATTCATCCTGTCACTCTTCTGTCAATAATGTCAAATTTAATATCTGTCAGGATTCACACCGTGTATCAACTGAGCAGATTTCCTTTTTCGTTTTATGGACTCCACAAACAATAGACAAAATCAAATTTAAAAATCTCTAGCATTCCTTGAAGGAGTTATCGCCCGCCTCCTTGTGTCAGGTGATCAGAAGTTTTGACACATGAAACATTTTGATCAGCTGCCGGTTGTTTTTAGACCTCTAAGAATATTTAATGATGAATTCAAAGTAACATGTCAAGAAAGCAAATGGTAAAGATTTAAAGTATTTTTAAAAATATCGTCCCCTTTAGCTGTTAGTACCATCCTAATCATTACTAACTACAAAGAATAAACTTAAATTAAAATCTTAAACATTGAGAGTTTCACACCCTTGTGAATCTCAAGTCATCAAAACAAAAGCTCTTCTCGATTTGGCAGTTCAAATCTGCCTCACAACAGTCATGTCATCAGCTCTGTTTTCAAGTGTTCCTGTCACTTTCTGCAGCGTTGCCTTCAATAAAGTCAAAACTCTGCAGCAGATCTGCTTCATTTGACTCAAAGCAGACTGTTCATGGATCATATTTTTAAAGGTCCCTTCAGGTTTGGACATCATTATTTGCAGCTAACTGTTGAGACAAGTATAATAATAAGCCGCAAATAATGAAGGAGAAAAACAAGTATGGGAGACTCGCTTTTTATGTGTGTAATTTTACTCAGGCCAGTATTTTCTAATACATTTTATTTACTTTAGTCAAGGCTGTCTGATCTTTTTACTGCTTGAGAAATGCTCACAATTTACTTTTTTTTAATCCCCAGTCCAAACAACAAAAAAACAAAATCTCTGGCTCTTTCAGCTGTATAAAAGCTGAAAAAAAAACTGATTTCATCCCAAGTTTTATGCAGATTGAACACCAAAAGTTTGATTTAGCCTGATAGGACTGATCGTACTTCACACTTCCTTCTGACTGTCCGCTCTTTGCTTTAATATAATTCTGTAAAACTTAATGTGGGTTTGGTTTATAAAAGGTGTTAGTTGAAAAAACACATTTCTTCTTTAGTTTTTGGTGCTATTAACCTTTATTTGTCAATGAAAGAGATGGGGGAATCAAACAGCCAGGGCTGAAACTTGAACCAACCTACATCTGAAAATTAACAACCAGTTTGGGTCTTTTTCTCTTTTTTGAAAATTTTAGCTGGTGCTCTTAATTTACCTATTTTAAGTTTTTGGAATATTATTTTCATTGAACTTATGTTAAACCATTGCATTTGTCTGGTGTCGATATGTTAAATATCTTCAGAGTCCTTTTGGTCTGTTGACTATAACATTTGGGGGCTCGTCCGGGATGCCGATAGCAATGAACACTTCCAAGGCAAACACAAGAAAGAATATAGTTGGCTAATCTTTCAAACACCAGCTCTTTAAGAATTAATAAATGCAATACAGTGGAGTGATCATTAAATCATTTATTAAATAATAAATCATTACTTTCATAAAGTTGCCTTTGGAAAAAATCAGGTGTAAAAACAAGATTGAAAAGAAGTGTAAAAGCAGCAGATGTAAGAATAAATGGCAATGACAGAAAGTCTGAAAAATATTTCTTAATGCCACTGCAAAAATGTACTAAAATGTGTGGTTCTTTGAAAGCAATGTATAAAAAACTGTTCTGGTTTAAGACCTACGCACAGAATTGTGAGAATAAAATGTCCTTGGCAGAACACCTACATTTGTTAAAAAAAAGAATAGTTTGCATGTTGTAATTTTGCTACAGAGTGTTGGAAGTCACAGAGAATTTCAGCCCTGAAAAGCATCAATAGACATTGCTCCTATCTACTGATACAAGATGAGACAACAAAACAGAGAAGGAAAAAAAAATCAAAAGTTTAATTTTATTTTTATTAGCTGGCACCCAAAACCTCAGAGGAAAACCTTGAGACAAAAAATAAGAGGATGAAAAGCAGAGATGAGTGAAGCTGACATGAAAGTGTGCCAGAAGAAGACAGACAATGAAGATGAGAGCAGCAGGAGGAAGGAAGAGTAAAGAAGATGCAAGGAGAAAATGAGCACGTGTCACCCTTCTGGAAAATCATGTGGGAGCTGAAAACAAGGCCGTCATCTGTGCAGTCATGTGACAGCTGGCAGATGTTTGGCTGCACTTCCAACACTTTGTCATTGCTAAAATAATGCAACCTCCAAAGCATCTTGGCCTGCCTCTGAAACAATCAAGAGTTTTTGTGAAAGAAGAACAAAAAAATGCTTCTTTTAAATGCAACTCCTCTGTTTTTGGCAGAAAACATACATACAAAGTGAGAAGGTTGTTCATGGCAGGAAGCTAACATTCAAGAAGACGAATGTCTGCACCTCTGTCTTTTTTGGAACATGAAACAGAAATGAAATTTATTTTAGTTTAAGAGTTGTGTCTTCATTTAAACTGAAAAATGGACAATTGAGTTAATCCCAGAGTGGTCCAGAGGGGATAAATAACTCCTCCATCACGTTCTGGGCCTGCCCCAGTGTCTCTTCCCCAGAGACATGTGTCTGAAAACCTTCCAGATGAGGGGGCCCCGGAGACGTCCTGATCAAATGCTCGAACCACCTCAGCTGACTCCTGTTGATGCAAAGGAGCAGCAGCACTATGAGCTCCTCCATAGGATGGAACTCCTCAGCTTTTCTTTAATGCTGAGGAGTTCCATCCTATGGAGGAAGCTCATTTCAATGACTTCTAGGATCTTGTTCTTTCCGACATTAATCAGTCCCTCCAGGATTTCGCGGGCATTTTTTGTGATTCTTGCGGGCTAAAATGCCTGATTTCGCGAGGCATTTTACTAAAAGTTGCAATGAAAAGTTGTGATTTTTTTTTTACGAAAATCAATAAAAAACCATAACTTTTAATATATAAACCAAAAATACTTCCTAGTTTTGTAAGATAATTCCCAACAAACATTGACATTCTCAAAAGGTGCTTTATCTGAGAACTTTGATAGCTTCTAAACTGACATTCATGAGCATTTCTGGATTGTCCCTGGTCTGCAGCTCTCCTCACATGTTTTGCAGACACAAAGTGTTTGTCGATGCGTTTATGTTCCATGATTACACTGCAGGACGTGCAAAACAGCTGCAGC
>NC_051431.1:948340-983824 GCF_001649575.2 Kryptolebias marmoratus
TCGGTCGCTGCTCCTGCACGCTCCCGGCATTCTGATGTTAACAGGAAGTGATGTCACGTGTCTTCTTCCTGAGTTATTTGGGGTTATTTTGTATTCCACGCTACACAAACCCACAAAGAAGAGACTAGACCGCAGAAACGGTGGAGAATCACTTCAGAAACAATAAATATTGGGTTAAAGTTCTGGGAAAGTTGAGATTTTGCAGGGTTTGCTTGATTTTGCGTTAATAGTTGCGATCGCAACATCGCGATATCCTGGAGGGTCTGGTTAGGTGAGGGTTGAAACGTAGATAGACCAGTGAATTGAGAGTTTTGGTTTTCAGCTCAGCTCCTTCTTCACCACAGCAGACCTTCACTGGTGCAGATGAGGTTCTGGTTTTTTGATCCAGTTCCCACTCCACTGTGTCATCATCATGAAGAAGAATCCCCAATTCTTGAACACGTTTGCTTCAGGCAAAGACTCACCCCACAACAACAGGAAAGCTTTTCACCCTTTTCCTG
This sequence comes from Kryptolebias marmoratus, assembly GCF_001649575.2. NCBI lineage: Eukaryota > Metazoa > Chordata > Actinopteri > Cyprinodontiformes > Rivulidae > Kryptolebias > Kryptolebias marmoratus. Next base: position 948,841 of record NC_051431.1, read on the forward strand.
TTGAAAATCAGAATATCTATTTACTGGGAATTTGGTACTTTTTACTTTGCTTTAAGGTTAGCCAACTTAAAGCCACAACTCTTACTGTTAGATATGTCCTAAAGTAGAGTTAAGTTCTAAAGAGAAACAGAGGAGAACCAGTTGCTCGACTGTCTTCATCGGCTGTATCAAACCCTTGCCATGTTGGGAGTAGTTTCCTGTTGCAGCAAGCTTACATTTTAAGTTATATACATCTACTGAAACATTTGATTGATTCAATTAAAGCCGTTTCCAGCTATGCATAGAAAAACTACTGACATCACATGAGGATGTCTTCTTGTCCTCTGTAACGGACGGAGACTAGACATGAATCAATGCTTCCTATTTCCTGGTCGCTTCTTCGGCTTCATCTTTAAGATGTTGCAGACAGAAGCTCCAGTTCTGGCCTTTTACTAATTCTCTGCTGTTATAATAAATAGTTCAACTCTAGTTCTTTTGTAGCGTCATCCTTAAAGAGTAAATTTTCTGAGTTCTCCCTCCGCTGAGGTTAAAGGACCGGAGGTGAGCCGAGGGTGGTGCGTTGGTGATACTACTCTGTTGGATCACTACAGAATTATCACAACTGTGCATTTTAATTGGTGTAACTTCCTCATCAGAAAGATACATTCTGTCTATGTTTAGGATTAAATAAACATATTTTGGTGTTTATTATAACATTCCACCAAAATGAGAATCTGTGAACTTTTGACCTGTGATCAGTTTACGATGATGTGTAACACAAGTCAAGTCACCAAGTCTCCCGGGGTTTATCTGTTCAGATCAAACCCCTTAAAGATCCTTAAGGAGGTTTTAATTGAGTGATTATTGGCCCTCCAGCCATTCTGTAGATGTCGTTCACACGGTCAAACCTCCAATCAAGTGATTAAAGCTACTGCATCATTTAGTCATCAGCCCCCAGAGTCAAGTCGTGATGAAGATAAAGGGCTTTACGTGGATACTTGACCCTCATGTCCAGTGACACAATGAAATCTAATCATCCTACAGTCCGTCCCTGGAAGTTCACAGTGTTCTTTACAAAAAAATCAAGACAAATAAATGTTTCCAGCAAAGGCCAGAGAGACACAAAGAAAAGTGGGTGGACTGCAGATTCTGACTCATTATTAACATAATGTAGATTTTTTTTGTACAGTAAGTTGCTGTTTTAAATGTCATCCATAAAATCAGACTCTAAAAGCTGAAAATTACCCAGAGGCTCAGTCAGCACTTAGGGAAATAACACATTTGGCCACCATCTACTGAATCAGAAGTGATGTTTTCCTTAATGCTTGATGTCGTCAACAAAATCCAGAAAAAAGGCAAGCTGATTTTTTTTTTAAATGTGTGTGTCTGTAGGGGTGATGGAGGAGGAGAGTCTGATGAACATAAAATAAAACAATTTGGAGCTGAGTGCTGAGATGCGTTTAATGGAAGGTGATTGATCTGATCGAGGGGCCAGGAAAAGGACAGCAGGGTATAATGGTTTAGATAAGAGCAAGTGGGATAAATGCCAAACTTTATACCTCTTATCAAAATGTAGCTGGTATGCGGATACGCCAGGAGAATGGAAATAAATCTGACTTTATGCTCTGCAGTTATGTGTGATTATCTCCGGCATAATACGTTGTAATGTTCTTGCAGAGAGTAGAGAAAGTGACTGGAGCATGAGTCATTACTCCACACAAACACAACGCTTTCAGGTCACCTGAGTCGACACGACTCTGCTACAACTTGCAATATTCTGCAAAAATCTATATCCAAACTTCAAATTTGTGACAAAACTGGCCCACTGGCCTGTATGACATTGTTTCAAACAAAGATCTTCTGTGAGCATGTGTTGGGATAACTCTCAGCTACTACCACACCAAACAGTAGCTCAGTATCTGTAAAACAGATTGTGTTACACCCACTTCTGTATGTTTGCTAAAACTGATTAAAGATGGCGGCCATCTTAAACAAGTCATTTTTTTTTTGACATACATCCAGCAATTACTTTCATTAAGAACCATCCACTGGTTCAAGAGATTTTGCAAACAAATACACACATGCAATTCCATGGTCACCCACCTTTCAGGGCAACAGGCAATAGATTCAAGCTCCTGTGCAACTTTGATTAGTAAAGCCCACAAAAAAGTGCCTCAGCTTTACAAGAAAGAGACTTTTGGGAACCAAGACAAAGAATAACCTTGTCGTGAAGGAGGCGAACCCAGAATGCAGACTCATCTTTGACAGAAAACTAATTTATTAAAATAAAAGATAATCAAAAACAAAAGGCTGACAAGGCAGCAAAACTAAATATAACAGAATCCAGACATGGTACAGAAGCAAGACAGGAACAACGAGACAGGCATGAAACAACAATGAACCAGCAGAGTGGAAGTGATGACCGGGTTTTTAAACAGAGGAGGTAATTGGAAAGTGGGCACAGGTGACGCAATTAGCAAGACTAGATGGGCGTGGCAGGAAGGCAAAGGAGTGACAGGGGAGGAGTGAATAATGACAAGCACAGAGAACATGAACACAACAAAATCTAAACCAAAAGGAAGACACCCGAAACACAACTAAAACAGAAAACAAACAAAAACAATGAACTAAAACACAAAAACCCCAAATCCCGACAAACCTGAGTTCTAATGAGTAAGATTTAAAAGAATTTCAGTTTATCTGTCAGTAAATAATGGTTTACAATCTTAGTTAAGCTCAGATGAACTGGAAGCAAACAGATGATAAATACTTTGTGTTATTTCATATTTTCTATGAAGTTTGACTACACTCTGCTGTTAGAATTCACACAATAATGTTGACTCAAGCCTTTCATGAGCTGTGTAGGCATCGAGTTCGTGACAATATTTCACGGTGACAGCAAATGTTATAAACCAGAGACGAGGTTCTCAGGTGGGTGAAATTGCAGGACATTAAAGTTTTCCTTTTTTTGTTCTCAGTGGACTGTCAGCCTCAGTCATTGTTTGGTTTGGGTTTATTGTTGTGCCTTCTAGAAAACTCTTTTGGGTTTAAGAAGAAATTTATTAAAAAGACTTGAATAAACTCAAATTAAACAGAAACATCAGTAAAAGATTTAATCTAAGACACTCTGAGAGAGGTCCTAAAAGAAGTCCCTCAGAAAGTATTTGTCTGAATGGAAGCAGAAGGTTTGATGCAGAAATGTTCCCCCATCATCAGTCCTAATAAGATCCCATCAGCATGTTTTATTCATAATCCTTACCTCACAAAGAAAACTCCAGAAGATTCACCTTTTCTTTTTATGTTCTGAGCTCCAACACACCATAACTCTGTCCTCTGCAGAACTCTTTCTTCCAAAAAGGGTTTTTGAAAGGCAATTGTTTCTGTGTAATTTCTCAAACTGCCTAGAGTGATTATAAGTGGTCAGTTCTTTTCTTGTCTGGCTGGAAGGCAGTTAGTTTAACACTCCTGCTTCTGGCTGTGAGTGTCTGCAGGACTTTGATTCAGTCAAGTACTCTTTATTTCTCTGACTCACACACTTCCTTATGATTTTCTCCCTGGACTAACTTATCGACACCAATTCCAGTGTTTCTGTCTGCACACAAACATATATTAAGGAAAAAATTATAATAATGTTGATAATAGGTTAGTGGAGTCTAAAAGTAGAAAATGAAGCCTCCGGCCACTGAGCTGTTCAGGACTATAGTTTAACAAATGTCCAGGTGCCAATGTAGGAATTAAGGCAATAATAATAACTAATGAAACATTGTTCTTCTGTCAAATTATTAAGTCTTTTTAACACAAGTAATACCTTGAGATGCATTTATTAGCTACACATATTTTTTTATTAGACTGAAGTGTTGTTGTGAGACAATTTGAACCCTGCAGCAGAAAAATACAACAAGGAAAAAGAAGCAACAACATAAATATTAACCAACGTATAGTCTGACTTTGTTTTAGAGAAAATGTAGTTTCCCATGTAGCTGTAATCTACTGAAGTTATATTTATTTTGTAATTCAATTATGTAACTCAGTTACATGTAACTAGTTACTCCTTAACCCTGTGCAGGTAAATGTATTAAAGTCTTCATGGAAGAACTGGTTTGCAAAAAGTGTGGAAAGCTTAGTGACATCATCAGACTCAGTGGTAAAATCTCCTTAAATCGTAAAAGTATGATTGTGTAAAACAAATAAAAAAGTGAAAGATCTCCAAGCATCAGTTCAGTCCAGTAAAGTCCATCTTTCTGTTTAGAGTCTGAATGATGTTTCTGCTGTGGACTCTGTCTGAGCTGCAGAGCTCCAAGAAGGGCTGGCTTTTACAAATCATTTCAGCTACATCATATTTTCATTCTGGTAAAAGGTTTTCACAATTATGTAGTGAATTTTTACTTTTTTACTAGAAGTGATATTGCACTATGTCCAATTAGGCCACATGTTTTGATGTAGAGAATTTGTTTTGTTCTGGTTTTTAAGCAGCAGGAGGAGATCTCAAACATAAAAAGCTTGTTTGTTCTTTATCGTGCAGATAATTAAAGTTTGCTTCTGAGTGAAACCCGACTGATGGAACATGTACCTCTAGTATTAAAGAGAGGAGAGCAGCAGCTCATAAATCAAAACACTTTGAGCTTAAATTGGCTGAATGATGGTTATAAGACTCCATTACAGTTTTATTTGAGCTTAGTAACACTCTCTGGCTTGGGATAACAAGGTCAAATTAAATTACAGCCCAGCTTTTTAATTCTTACAGCCAATGTTGTTATTGAACTTTTTTATATTCTGTGAAACCTCTAAATGCCCTCTTAAAATGTCAGAGTTCCTAATGGCCACTGGCTGGAGCGCACACATAACTCTCTCTTTGATAAACTCACAAACAGGCCTGAACACACATCATGACTTGTTGTCTGTTTGGGTGTCAGCTTGTGTCCTGATGAAGGTTTGCTCATAAAGTCAGGCATCAAACAAAGTTAATTAGTTGCATCTGATTCCCAACACATGGTCTGAGCACATTTAGGTCCCGGGGAAATGAAAGTACACCTTTTATTTACATTTGCTTTTTATCATATTTTTAAGTTGGGTTAGTACAAACCCAGATAAACAAGAAATGAGAGCTGGATCTCACTCATTTTTATTTTATTTATTCTTTAGCTTTATTTTTTTGCTTAGTAAAACTTTTTTTTATTCCTCTGCTCACGGCTGGAAGGTGTTCTTTGGTCATTTTAGAACATTAATACATGTAAACACAGAAATACTGTATGTCAAAAAACACAGACCAGAAGTAGAGTGTGAAAAGTCCTGAACCACCTTTTTTTAGTTTTATTAGTATTTAGGTTCACAGAAGCTAGACCTCCTTTGGACTTTAGGAGTTTTTGCACTTTTTGTACCTTGTCTCTTGTTGAGACAATATTTTTTTTTTCTTACACCACCATCTCACTTTTACATGCAGTATTTATTTTGTGTTTTATAACGTATTGAGATAAATGCCTATAAGAATAACATCACAACATCTGGAGGGGAGAATTACTTCAGACACATCTGGGAACGGGTTGCTGTTTCTTCCTGTTGGTGAGTTGTTGTCTCCATTTAGCTGAATGTTTAAATAAATGTATGATTGGTAATCAAACCTCTGGTCTGGAACTCAGTTTGTGTGTCCATCTTTTCTGCAACATCTCAATAAGACAATGTTTTTTAGTTTTTTTTTCCACCACCATCTCACTTACATGCAGTATTTATTTTGTGTTTTACAACATATTGAGATAAATAGCTGTACGAATAACATCACAACATCTTCTCTTTACACATATTGGTCTATATATGTCTAATTTCCTTCAGCTGTGAACTGTGTTCGGTCACATATTGTGCTAAGACCAACATTTTCTTGCCATTCATTCTACAAACATAGACTTGGGAAAAAAAAAACTGATGTTTGAGATGATGTTATGGATTTGGTTTGAACTATATTGGAAAACAAGGAGAACAGAAGACAATCTGTCAGAGTCGAGCAACAGTGAAGAAGAAGAGTGTGAGACAGAAGAGTCGGTCCTCACCACAGGATCCTGGAAGACCTGAGACAAGAAGATCCTGCTGAACGCCACAGGTTTACTGCAGCAACATGAGAACAAAACTCCACACCAACTAAAGTAATGTTACCATGATGATGTAAGATGCACCAAGCTTTTCCTGTCGTACACTTTAACAGCAGACACACATAATATATGTAACAGGAAGGCACGGTGAATTTTGCACATTTGTCTTCTTTTTACAGAATGGACTTAATTTTTTTCACATTTTGACCCATGTAAAAAAATATATAAAAAATAATAAAAAACAAATCAAACATAGGTGGAAAATACAAAATCTGACACTTAACTCTGATGGTTAAGGCTCCTAAACTCAAAGGATGAATCAGTGCTGTCGACACATTTTAAACTGGATCTTTAGGCTCTTTGTTACCAGCAGCCTGTAGTGAAGACATTTGTTCTCATTTCCCAAACAGCATCCATGACAAACCGATGAAGTGAACTATGATGGATGTCTCAGGTCCTGTGTTACAATAGGACCTGATTGAAGCAGGGAATAGAGTTAGAACGCCAGCAGACTAGTTTTTCCACAATAATTCCTTCATATTTACAGAAATTATTAGGTGCTTTGTTGAAACAATTGCGTCCTTTAAGTCCCTGTCAGGTTTTTGTGATTCTGCCAGTATATATTGTATTTGTATAGTTGTGTGCTGATTTGCTTCCTGTTAGCTTGCAAACTGATTGACAGTGATGTATTCCCAGAATGCACCCTGAGGTGGCACCTTCAGTGTTGAATAATGCATACTGTCAGTCTCTGCCAAGCAATGTTTCTCCAAAAAGTGGGCTTTTTAAGGGATGGCACTAGTCAGTTTTACCTCCCCCATTATCCCTGATTTGCTTTAGAGACATAAACCATTGTTGCTTTTGTTTAGTCTCATGGTGATGGCAAGTTTTGTTCATATTCTGGAGACAATGTCTGCTATTATTAGAATAAGGTTTCTGTGGTTTAACTTTCAGACTCAGCAGAAACCAAAACTGAAGCAGCAAAGCATCTGTCAGTCACTTGGTGAACCTAATCTTTTATTTTTAGTTCAGATTAACTAGCTGAAACTGCCTTTTATAAAACACACAGCTCAGCCCTAATAACAAGGTGTGAAAAGTCCAATGCAGGTTTTTTACACTGAACAGGAAGTTGCTGTGATAACAGTAGTTAAATAAGATTTTGACTGAGCCTTGTCCCTGGTATGCTGTCACTTCTTTAAACGCTGTGCTGTTGTGCTTCTCTCAGAAATCCACTTTGTGTTTCCCTGAAACCAAACCTCGTTCCTCCCACCTCAAGCAAAGACGGCTGCAAACACCCCAAACTGCTGTCTGTATTCACTCTGCTCAGCTGAAGATGCAGGTTAACAAATTTACAGCTTGTCATTCTGATGGAGCAGGAACCGGGTTCTGACAGTTTGTATTTCTAAGCTGAGGGCTTAGTTTTAATTGCAAGCTTTGGGAGAAATCCTTGTTACCATTTCAGGCTGAGCCTCAGGTGTAACTGAGCTGACACAGCTGCGCTCGTGTTCGTCTCTACTTCGTACAACCAAACAAAAATGCATATCACAGACACTCATTTTGTTAGCATTCAACAAGGGCTGACATTAAAAGAGCAAAACAATTTCATATTCAATCACCGCATGGATTGCAACAACATGTCAAAGCTGTGAATAAATCTAATTAAAAGATGCAAATGATTCATTTCTCGTGGAAAATAGATTTTTATTTAGAAGGATTTATTGTAGTACCAGAATAGGAACCTGCTCACTTTCAGCTTAGAAATTCTAGAAAAAGTCAGAGCTGAGACGAGAGAAAAAGCTGTGAACAACTCAAACATTTCATTTCAACAGAGCAGAAGGTTGATAGCTGGATTGAAACATTGTCTACTGTTATGCACACAATGCACCGATTTTAACAGATCTCAGTTTCCAGCCTTCACCTGTGGTCACAAACGTGACTGACTAAAGGAATGAGATAGCAGCTGGAATGTGCCACAGAATGGTTAGACTGACCCTTAAGGATTGGGTGAGGAGCTTAGAGTTAGCGTCACTGCTCCTCTGCGTCAAAGACCTTCAGCTGAGGTGGTTAGGACACCTTCTAGTCACCTTCCAATGAAGGTGTTTCCACTGGGAGGAGAGCTCAAGGCACATCTGGAGTCCTGGAGAAAAAGGTTGAGAAGAGAGAGGTCCGGGAATCTCTGCTCAAGTTGTTGCCCCCGTGGAGCAGCGGTAGGGCAGTCGCACTGGGAGGCGCAGGTTTGGTTCTCCGCAGTGCTCTTACGTCATAATATTCTTGACCGAGACACCTAATCCCTAATAATAACAACATGTTTCACTTTGAAGTGGCGATGGATTGATAGATAAATAGATACAGCAGATGGATGAATGGATGGATTTGGGTTCAAACAAATGTTTTAACTATCTCTAACAGGTTTGAACTGAGACGTTAAGTGTCGTGTTAAGAAATAAAGTGGAATTAATGTGTTTTAAACTGGGCTGTGACATGGTACCATTTAAGAACTGTGTGTTCTGTTTCAATTAAAAGTTTATTAGATTTGTTGTGTTTGCTGTAGCGCCTTAAATAGGATGTGAGAAAAATCCATAATCTTAGTAGTTCAGGGTAACTCAACAATCTGCTCTTTAGGGAATAAAACAGGGTCAGCCACAAAAATTACTATATATGTTTTAGCAGGAAAATGTAACAAATTTATCTAAACTGGGCTACTAGTATAGAAATGACTCCATCAGTCAAACAATGAGCTGGCACCTCTGCGTCTGATTTAACTAACCTTTCTACATTTTCACAGCCTCACTTTTATCTAAACTGAAACTTTGGTCTAAAGGGGCTAAATTATTTTTCTCCTTGACATAATCAGAAATGCTCTTGGTGTTTTTGATGTTTGCTGTGCAGCTCGGTATCAAACATTTCGCCCGCAGCGCGATTAGAGACCAAATAGGTTCTTTTATGGTTTCTATCAGCCGGTAGTCAAACCTTTATTTCAGCCCGAATGGCCCCATTAACCTTGGCCTGCCCAGGCGCTCAGTATTAACACAGAGATTTAATGAACTGTCAAACTTTATTGGAGGAGGACGTCAAAGCCTCGTTGGAACTGTGTGTGTGTGTGTGTTTGTTATTACTGGGCTTGTTAAGATAAGGCAGCGCAGTCACACCTGTTTGGATCTACCTGTAATGTAGAAACAAATAGGATGTTTAACATTTCCTTCTTCCTCCCAATAAAACATCATTCAGAGCTGCTCTTTCCTTCCTCTCGCCCTTCATATCTGTTCAGCCTCACTTTCTGCAGCTTTCTTTCTTTCTTTTATCTTTTAATATCCTGCCTTGTCAGTTTTCTCCTCGTTTTCTCATATCCTCTTCTTTCTGATTAGACTGAATAATTTCTCATACTTCATCTTTTAATTTGCTCTCCTAAAGCTTTTCATTTTTATCATCCGCTGCCCTGAAAGGCGGGTGATCATGTTTGTTTGTTTTTCAGTCCGTTGGCGAAATATCTCCTGAACCAGTGGTTGGATCTGAAGGAAACTCTCAGAAAGTAATCCTTGGATGTAGATTTACAAATAATAAAGACTTGGAGTCAACCACATCCAAGATGGCTTCCACAGCTAACCAATTTATAAAACAATATTTGGCTACAGTACAGTTATTTTACAGATAGGAAGTTAAAACTTGGTGTGGTCATAGCTGAGAGTACTTCTAAACACAAAATAAAAATAATGTTTTATCAAAAACCATCTCTTGGTTCTCCCATAAATCCTTGTAACCGTTTCAAATGTTGAAGGGAAGGAAAAAGATGAATATTTCCGTCTGACAGCCAGTGGCCTTGCCCCGTTTTCTGTAAGAAGGTATAAAGAAATGAAGTTTAAAAAAAGAAGAACATTTTGTATAAAAATATTTCTCTGAGCAGCGCAGGACTTTAAACCTGCTCAGGTCTGACTGAGCCACAGGCAAAAAGAGAGGGATGACTGTAAGAAAACATGTAACCATGGGAAAAATCTGAGAAATATTCACTGTTTTGTTCATTTATTTAACTTTAAGACTTGAACCTTGTGTCTGAAATGCAGCACGATCCTTTCCTCAACTGTTGAATGTTTTTTGGGCACAAATAACCAAAACCTCTGCAGCAGAACCCACCGGCAGGAATTGTTTGGATACTCCAGCACAGATTTCAGAGACCTACCATCTGCTGGAGACGCAGTCAGGAAAATTCACAGCAACAAAACAGAGATGAAAATAACACTATTCTGATAATACTTTGAATATCTGAGCCATCCATGTTCGTATGAAAAAGATTATTTGAGTTAATTAGGAACATATTAAGGCTACAGATCAAGAGCTTAAAAATATCTTTGTGAAAATATTTTTTTTCTAACAACTCAGTAACTGATTAAAATGAGAAACATCTGGATTTAACAAGATATTCTTCTTGTTTAGTTATTCGTCTCCACATGTTCGGATCATTGTATCTTTACAGGAGAACCGTGTCGGTGGAGTCTCAGTTTCATCTCGTCAGCGTATCCGTATGAATCCATCATGCTGGGCTTCACATCAAACAGACTAAAAACATCCTCGTCCTCTCGTCTCTTGTTCCGTGCATCTCTCAGACCCTTCACCAGCCCATAATGCATCCAAATGAATCAGAAATGAGGCACTTCGGTAAACTCTCGCGGGTTCGTTAGGCTGCTGCTGTCAGCCTGTTTGTGTCGGCTTTTCTGTTTCTGTTGAATGAAAAGAAAAGAAGATCAGGATGTTCCAGGGAGGTTCAGTCGTGCTGTTGTTACGCAACAATTATAATATCATAACATATAAGAATAAATACATACATTCATACAGTAATCAAAGGATGCAATAACAATATATTATAAAAGAGGTGCAGACTGAACATGTGTTAGCTGCGTCAGCTCATCCCAGCTGGTTTAAAAGATAAAAGATTGATTCATACCTGCCACCTCAAGCAGTTTTGGACACTGAAGACCTCGTAAAAAAACAAGTCAGTGCACGTCTCACACGTGCATGCAATAACTACAGTATCAGTAATAATATCAGTAGGTGCAAAGTGCAGGATGTGTTGTCCCCAGTCGTTGCACAGTAATTAGTTCATCTGCTAAGCTTGAATATTTTACCTTCTCTACAGCACTTGGGTCAAAGAGGGTTGTTTTTAAATGTGCAAAAACTTTGATTGAGTTAATTAAATTACATGATCACCTGCCTTTCATGACAGCGGGTGATAATGGGAGAAAGAGTAAAAGAATCTTTGGGACTGTTCCAACTAATGTCAAATGAAAATTATATTTCCTTCAGCCTTTATAAGAATAAGGAAACTCGAGCCCATCGTTCAAACATTTAATTGGAATCAAAGTGTCACAACAATAATAATTAGGTCTTAACTCCTTAAAAGTCACAACCCAAAATGTCTAAGACTCCTGGAGAAATCCTAAATGAAATTAGGTGCTGTTCAGGGTTTGGTCTCTTTGTAAAGGTAACCCTCTGAACGTTTCACCTCAGCCGTCAGAATTATTGTAACTATAACTAATATGTAGTTATTGAAGGTGGAACATACAAAAATCAGGTGTTTTTCTTGCCTGCATGTTTCTTATTAATTTCTTATGCAGCTGCACACAGCCATTGTGACACCGTGGTTTTTAAATTTGAAACCGACGAGGCTCTTTATTCAAACCTAAGTCAAGAGGGACCGCAGGCAGGCCACCACCAGTTGAGTGGTTAATATGTAAGTTTATATTTTTAAAAATTGCATTTTTTACTGGAACAAAAACGCTTTTATGTTACACAAATTAACACTTCGCTGTGAAGACATCAAGACCGGCGAGTCTGAGCAAATTCTGCAACCTAATTCTGTTTTATTTATGAAGAATAGAATGATCCTCTTTAGGTTTAGAGCATAAAACATTTATTAAAACACACACACACAAGCTGCTGATGTAACAGCCATCAGCTGCTCCTCACGTTTTCGCCCTCGGCTTGAACTCTGCGGTGCCTCGGGATGATGTATGTGGCTGAACTTTCATTTGACGCCGTTTCGCAGCAGAACCAACTCGCACTTAAAGAAGACAGGAATCTTCATAAAGTGTTCTCTGAAAGCTTAGAGACGTTTCTCTCAGTGGCTTCTTCTCCCCGTCCTGTGGCCGATATCAAGTTAACACTTTCAGTCCCTCAAACCTGAATCTTTACCTCAATTCTTTTTTAATTTTTAAATTGTTCCAAAAGACTTCTCATCAAAATAATAATGGTGTTTCTCTGGTTGACCATTATCTGTTTGGAGATGGTATCAGTTTAACATATTTTTATAATGGCTTTTAATGAAAACTTATTTCCTATTGGTCCATCTTAGAGCTAAATGTCAACCCAAACAAAAACTGAAGGCTTTAAATAAGTTATAGAGAGCAAAGAACCTTACAGTTTTACAAAAAATAAAAACAAAATACAGTGTTTTAACATGAAATCAAATCAGTGAACTTTCCTTCATATTTCAGCTGTGAGGCTGGAAGAAGGGTTTTAAATTTTTAATAGAAAACCTTTGACTGACGTCACTGGTTGTCCCTGTAGACTGACTGTTTGCACCAAGGGTTGCCAGATCCTAATTCTACGTGTGATTTAAGGGAGGGACTACAAATGGCCAGATCTGTGTTAGGGCTTTAGGACCACTCTTCAAAGAAAAAAAACTCTTAAATGTATTTTGTTGTGCACCTGTATTCTAGATTATCTCCATTCAATAAACTTTATTTGTCACATTAACTGTTATAGTAGTTCAGTTCATACTGCATATCAACACAAATAGGAGGAGTCATGGCACAACGAGACTTCTGAGGAAATGTTGTGACTGTTAATGTAAAACACAACAGCTGATGGGGTTCAGCTTCTTAAAGGGGTGTCCCAGTTTGTCCCATTTTGTCTCATTTTGTCCCATTTTGTCCCATTTGGAAATACTTTACTCAAAACTTCTTCTGACTTCAAAACGATGGGCCAAGGAAGCATTTAGAGGCGTAGGAGTGAACTAAGAAAGTTGATTCAACCTTTGACTCTCACAGCAAACCTTCCAAAGTAACAGCTTCTAAAGTTAAAGTTCCCTGCTGTGACCACCAGGGGGCAGTATCCAAAGACTATATAATTGGCATTTTCTAAACAAATAAAACTTAGCAATATGCATCTTTAGGCATTACCTATGTTGGTTCCTGTTTACTCTTGGAATCTTTAAAAGATTTTCAATTAAAGAAAAGACTTCATTCAGAACAACTTGTGACTGATTTCAGCATCTATTTAAACCCACTGTTAAACCCAAGGCAAAGCTGAACTTCAGAACAAGCTAAATAAGTTTTAATATTTAAAAAAAGAGTTATATGACTGGATTACAGTGCAACACTAAAACTGTTTTAAGACATTAGGAGATTCCAATTAGACGATCCTGATGAGCTTTTAATGATTAGTCCCAACTGAAACACTTCCAAACTGGATGTGAAACAGATCCATTTCACAGTTTCACATGTGGATGTTATTATTTCAGCTTTTCTATTAACAGCAGTTTAGCATACCTGATTACTTCAGCTTCCTGCAGGGCGTGACCTCTGGATGCCTGGAAGTGCTGCTTGTCACTCCTGCTGGTGGCTTTTATGCTTTTAAAAACCTTTAGAATTTCATGCAAATGATCGTGCAGTGTGAAATTACCAGTAGCGTAAAGTTTTATAAAATAATGTTAGACGCTGTAAATGTTTTAGATTACAGCTGTTTTAAGAGAAGAGCAGTCCCCCTGTGGTTGGATTAGCTGTTAGCTCATCAATCCTGCTGTGAACTCCAAACTGAGGCTGTTCAAGAAGCTGTCTATGGTTTAAATATTAACTGTTTGTAACTTTTAAATAAAAAAACACTTCCTCATAGTCAAATTACTCCTTTAACCTCCTAAGACCCAAACTCTAGCATGGTATGCATTTTTAACTTCTCTTAGTTATTTGGGCCATTTGAGACCTGATGAGTGTAAAAAAACAAAGATTTATTTTTTTCTTTCTTTTATGATGCAGTCTATGAGAAAAATGATGTCCACATATGTGGACGCAGGGTCCGAGGAGGTTAAACTCGTTGTGTTTCGGACCAACTCAGGGAAAACGGTGTCACGGCTGCACTGCATGTGGACAGAAACACATGGCTTTTTAGGACAAACAGCATCAAACTGCTTCCTTTACACATAGAAGATGATATATAAAGAAATATGATGTAACACACAGTAATAAATCACCTCACCAGGATCAGCCTCCTCAATAGTTGGTCGGATAAAGAGCAGAGCAGAGAAACTCACTTCTCCCTCCAAAGTCTGTAAATAATCCGAGCAGTCGCCAACTGAATGAAATAACAGAGGTATTAATAATCAGAATTTGGCTGTAAAGACAGGATCTGCTGCTGATTCACCACTCTACTGCTCTCACACACACACACCAGCAGATGCAACACACTCAGAGATCAACTTCCATACAGTAACTCCATCAGGACTCACAAACAGTCCTGATGGTTGAAGGTCACACAAACAGGCTGATGTTACAACATCGTGGCCTGAAGGCTCTGATGCTGGATTCAGATTCAGTCTTGATTCAATAAAATAATTCGTGAAATTAGGATTCTCATCTTGAGATATCCTTATTGTAGAGCAAATCTGTTCTGGCACATGTAGGCAGCCATCTTCTCTGTATGGTATGCCTGAGATGCCACATAATCACGAAAACACAACAAGAAGAACACACTTCAGTGTAATGTAGTTTTATGTGTTTAAAACACACAGATGCAAATAAGGTATCCAAATACTTGTAAACATGCACTCACCACAGCTTCTTTTGCAAAATAAATTAAGTACTAATGAAAACATTAAGTCTTGGAATGTTGAGGCTCGAGAAGCACACACACACACACACATTTAATTTACATCACACCCTGATGCCTAATTGTAGGAGTGATGGTTCCTGTAATGACTTTTCTGCCAAAAAGCAGCATTAACCTGCACATAACATCCCAACTGACCAGAACACACACACACACACACCTATACATTCAACACACAAACGGTGCCTTGTACACACACACACACGGACAGCACACATTAATCAAACACACCCAGAAACGGAGGGGGAAGCTCTGGGGACGCAGCCGCTCAGACAGCTCATATCGGCATCTTTGCTTTATGTTTATTAAAACGGCTGGAAATCACCAGAGTTTGAGACTTACAGCAGGAAGGACTCATGATGAAACAACAAACAACAAATTATTCTATTACTTGGAGTTTTAAATGAATAACTAAAGAACATAAAATCATGTCTTTCCCTCGGATGGTTGGAGTTATTGGGTCACACTGTTAATTGTCTGCATGGTAACAGTGAGGAAAACAAGGCTGTTGACTGAGAGGGGATTTTTTTTTTGCATCTGTGTTTTTGTTTTTTTGTTTTGTTTTTTACCTAATTGGAGAAACCAGATTAAAATAATTTGGTATAAGTGCTTTAAAAGACATCAGTATGGGTGCTGAAATAAAAGAAACCATCCAGCTGAGAGACAGCATACATTTACTTTATTTAATTTGACTTAGAAATGATTGTTTTCTTGTAGCAAATATTCATTATTTTAAACTCATAGTTTTAACCTTTTAGGTCAAATCCAGATAATAATGTTCTGCATGATAACACTAAATAATACAAGATGTCCTCGTCCACTCAGATGTTCATCCTGTCTTTACTTTCTGAGAGTTTCACTGAAATCGGGTCACTGGTTCATGAGATATTTTACTAACAGACAAACAGACACAAGCACATTACATTATCGCCCGCCACTGAAAGAGGCGTGTCCTCTTCAGAAATCAGCTCAGCATCTGCACAGCAAAACATAATAATAATAAAAATAAAAATAAAATCATTTCATGAAACAGTTTAAAAACAACTTTGTAAGACACTTTTAGCAGCTTTATTATTTATTTCTTCAATAACTCACCTGATCAGATTCCTCTAAGCACCTGTTTCTTTGCTGATGACGTTTTCCTGACTCGTCTCCAAGCTTGAATCTCTCCTCCAGCTGAGGTCAACAACGTCCGCTGGACTCGTCTCGTTATGAGTTCATAATGATTGAACGTTAGGCTTCCAACTGCAGAGATTTAACTGTGGAAAATTAAATTCCAACCTTGTGTGCCCTGACACTCTTCTTATTACTTTCCCAGTCTTAAGGGTGTAATTGTTAAGCGCTCCGTGTGCCACAGCCAGGCTGCATGTATGAACATGCTAAGAGCCGTTTCTCCAATTACAGTGATTTCTCTGACACTTGGCAGATTTCATAAATGAGATTTTCCGATGAGTCACTTCCTGCCCATCGGCAGCAGCTTCTTCCACACAGCTGGAAGGAAGACGAAGAGAAAAGATTTCCTCAGTTCCTTTAATATGTTCATCTGCTACCAGAAACAAGAACGGGTGATTAGTTATTTTATACCAAATATGCAAAAAACAAGTTGGATTTTGTTGTACTCTAACCAGCCAGAACAATAAAACCACTCACCTGTGTCAGCCCACTATTCAATTGTTTCAAGATTATTTATTTTAGTCACTCCATCTGTGAGAAGCATTAATATTGTGGCTAACTGGAGCATAAATTCACGTTTTAGGACATGGATTCCCTTCAATTTATTTAACTGCAGCTCAGACCCAAAAGCAGGGAACCATCCGAGTGTCATTTGGAGTAAAATGTTTGAAATTGTTCAAAAGTTGAAGAAGAAAAAACAAAAAACATCAGGCAAAGAAGTTCCCTTAAATTCTGTAATTCCATATTTGTTGAATAGTTATTTATCTAAGGATATGTTCACATTATTATCAATACTTTAAAACATCTGAACTATTGCTTTAGTTATGGGCAGCTCACCTGGTTTTCTGCTCATTCTTCAGGGGTCGCCACAGCGAACAAACTCACACAAACAATTTGGTATTTGTTTTACTGCCAGACACCCTTCTTGCCTCAACCTGGGCTCGAACCTGCAGCCTCAGGATTATAAGACTGCAGCACTGACCTCCAAGCTACCGCACCAACGTCTGAGCTGCAGCCTCCAGAAATACTAACAGATGCTAAATGGAAATATAGAAATATGAAAGCAGCTTCTTTTTATGTTTGTGTGTTTTGTTGTAGGTTGTGTTTGATTGTTGTTGTCCCATGTGAGGCTTTTTGGTTGGAAGAGATGTTCAGACCGAAGTTAGACGGCAGATAATTGTTTTTTTAATTGCACTAATTGGTTCAAATGAAACTGTCAGTGAGCTGTCAGTCTTTGGAGTCTTTAATAATTACTTGTTAAAATCAGCTTCTTTGTCTGCTGTGCAGAAGAGGCAGAAAATAAAACAAAACAACAAAATGGAAGACTAAACAAAACCAAAGAATCCATCAGACTACAGACTCTTTCACAAACAGTTCGGTGATACAGAGACAGAGACAAGCCTCTCTGTAAGCCGCCTGTTCGTGAACGAATCCCAGCGGAGACAGCCACGTCCCGTGAAGCAGACATTGTGGAACCAGCAGAGGTATGGGGCGGCGTTGATGGAGTGCTAAGCATAAAATGTCTTGAACATCTTCTCTTCTAAACCCCACAACTGGCTGGTCACACAAACCGCCTGTCCTCAGTGCATCACACCCTGGAGCCTGGTGTCATCCGTCATGTTTCAGCCATTACGGCTCTGTCACGTTGCCACCTGGTGGCTCAGAGGCGTAACAGCAGCGAGTTGACTTCAACCCGTCCATAAGTTTTACCAACGCTGCAGAAAGTCATCTCAGTTTGGCTTGACGGGGTCAGTGTACTTTACTCAACAGATTTAGACAGATTATGTTTAGAGAATAATTAGCAATCCGAACAATATAATTCACATTCACATTATCTGACTGATACAGCAGATTATACAGAAACCTTTAGATAATTATCCAACAGATTCTGTCCTCCAGAGTCAGCGTTGGTGACCCCGTCTTTATTTTAACATTGTAAACTGCTGTCTTAGTACCGGTGTATGAACAAAGAAGTGTTTGTGTTTCTCATTGAGTATAAATGCGTTGAAGTGTGTTATTAGAGGCCAGCGCTGCAGGAACACACTGACTCAGGACTGAAACTAATCGGAGCGGGCCACCTGGAAGTTTTAAGGGCTTTTTCCAAATGAAGGGCTCTCAGCGGTAAAAAGACTGGTCCCTTTCAACAGACTTTTTAGGAATGGACTAATAGACACACACAAAGCATTTAGATATATAATGTTTTGGCTCTTTGCCATTCAATTAGTTTTTATTTAATGCCATGCTGCACTAATAAACACCAAGAACTTCCACATCAACCACAGAACAATTTCCCAAAAACTTGTTTCTTTCTTTGATGCAGTTTATAATTCCCTCTCATTTATTAACCATTTCTGCAAATAATTAAAGTTTGACAGCTGCAGAGTCCTGCATGAAGAGGGACAGAAAAGGAAAGAAAATATCTTTGTATTTGTTTTGTTTTTTTAAGGCACAAAGTGTTTGTGAGCTTGAGAAAAATATGCTTCTGTGTTCTCAGTTCTGAAATGCAGCGTTTCAAAGTCTCCACTTTGGAAAGTGTTTTGAAAAATATTGTTTTTTTCCACCAAAAACCTCCATTTGTGTGTTGACAGGTGGTGCAGACGCATCTGAAAAGATCCTCTTTTAAATAATCATCCAGAAGAGTTTGGCTCCAGATCTGGAAGTTTCAGTATAAGAAGAAGAACAAATTTTTACATGTGATTAAAACATTAAAAGCAGAATGGGTTAAAGACAGATGGAGAAATAAAAATATAAAAACTATATCAGCTCAGCTTTTATATCTGCTAATCAGGTTTAAGATTCAAGCAGGTGGTTGACCTGAGATTTGGATAATAAAGGACTTCAGAAGAAATAAAAGCTGATTTTATTTGTTTAAGAACACTTTGTTAAATAAAATTTACACTTTAAACATACATTTTCATGTATAAAATGTGTTTTTGGAAGATAAACATATCAAACATCTGTCCAGATCAAAATTTGATTTAATTACGCTGTAATTTAGGCGCTGACCCAGGACTGTTTGGAATAGTTTTTGCATCTTTAACCCTTTTTAGTAATCAACTTCAGATAATTAAGCACAGTAATGAGTCTGCTGTGGTGTAATTACATCCCTCTGACACCTGTTTGCACCAAGCTTTTAGTTTATTGTAAACTGCACAGATTTCTAAAAAAAAAATCAGGAGTTTTAGTCCTTAAAATTTTAAACAACAACACAATAAACAGGATCAGAAACAGTTTTATTTCTCATTGATTTATTCAGTTTTTTTTCTTTGTTTCTAGCTTTCTATTGGGTTTATTTTATTTATTTTTCTGTCTCTCGTCTGGTTATAAGATGTTGATGTGGAAGCAGATCAGAATAGATCCTGACTGGATTTATAGTGAGTTTAATGCATCAGTACGTTCATATTATTGACTATAATATTGACTGGATATCTTGTTGGTTTTGTCTTCCGGAGAAGTCGTTTATTTCTGCAGTTAGTCTGAGAGTAATGCTCAACTTTGAATAAAATGTGTTTCTGGGCTTGTATGACATTTAATAACCCCTTTATTTATGCATTGCTGGGGGACATCTTCTGATTCCTCACTCAGTTGTTTTTACTTCCAGCGTACCTGAGTTTGTATCAATATTTTTTCATATTTCCTGTAAATTTTCTTCCTTTTTTCTTTCCCTTGCATCCAGAAGACCAAATAAAGGATCACCGTTCGGATCCAGAGCAACCTAAATGAAATATTGTTCAGACCAAGATTGTTTTATTTCATTTTAAAGGACTGTTTGTATTTTAATTCATGTTTTCTTGTATCCATGTTAATCCATCTGAAGTGATACAGATTTTACTTTCTTTTTGCCATTCATCTGGTTTTTGTTTGACATCAGCTCCTCAACGCTGCTGTAAAATACAAAACACTGAACAAAGCATTATGGAGGTGTGAGGAAAGGAAAACTGACCCAAAGACTTGGAGCTCTGTAAGAGTAAACCTGAAGAAGTTTGGTGGAAATAACATCTTAATAATTTCAGGGTTTAATGCAGAATTAAAATAACAGCAGGAAGTCAGGATCTGAGTCTTTCTGTCACCTGGATCCTGAATTTGATTCAGTGTTTTCATCTGTTCTTCAGTCACTTTTTCAGCCTAAACTTAATACTTTTTGAGCAGAGTATAAATTCTTCATTATGTTTTCTGGATGGGATAAATCGACAGAGAAGCATCTGATAGACGCCCTAATCAGGTGCTGAACTTCAAATGTCCTCTTTGAATATTTACAGAGGTTTTCCTCTAAATAGAAGTTGGTCTGCCTCTGAGGCTGCTAATTCCTGCTGAGAAAATTAATTTTAACCGTGTGAGTGATGCAGTGCTTCATTTACCTGTCTTGTCTGAACCATCCTCTTCTCTGAGAGACGAGCTCGTTGCTAAAACTGTTTCCACGTCAAACCAGATCCTGGCAAAGTGTTCGTCAGCCTTCTACCTGTCCATCAGGTGCAGGCTCGTTATTTACAGTCACTCCTCTTTAAATAATAGATCCAACATGGTGTCCAGCACCAGCGCTGACACCTACGAGGTGAGGCTTTGTACAGGGGACAGTGATCCCAGTTGGACGAGGCAAACAACAAAGAGTTGAGTTCAGGGACCCCTGGGCGCCACAGTGGAGATCAAACAGATGGTCGTCCTGGCACGGCGAGCGCTGAGAATATATGAATACAAATACGGACCTGGGAGCTGGATGAAAGGAAGCGAGTGGGTACAGAGATTTCTACAGACAGGTGGATCTCTAATGAACTTCCTATGAATGAGTTAGAGTCGGAGTCACAAGAGAAGCATGGAGTGCAAACAAAGAATACAGCTGACAGAGGAGAAAACTTCATCTCTACACTCAACAAAAACTCTAAAACCTCCTGCAGCTTTCGTTCATGTAAAACAAAGGTTGACAGTTTAAACAACGATTACACATTTTCCTGTGTTGTATATTATATTATACTTTTGACTGAGTTGATGAATAGTGAGAGGCAGGGTCACTCTGGACAGGCCAGTCCCTCACAGGGTCACATAAAACAGAACCATGTTCACACCCTCACCTAGGGCCAGTTTAGAGTCAACAATTAACCTAACGTGCATGTTTTTGGACTATGGAAAGAATCCAGTCCATCCATCCATGCATGCATCTGATAGCTTCCAGTTTGTCAGTGCAGGGCTGTAGGGAAGCTGGTGGTTTTCTACAGTGGTCATTGTGCAGAGGAGTGGGGTACACCCTGGAGAAAACACACAACCTAACTCAGAAAGGTCCCAGCTGAGATTCAAACCCAGGACCTTCAGGCTCTGAGGCAAGAGTGCTGACCAACGCTTCCACCCTGCAGCCTGAAAATCTGTCCAATAAAATGTGAAAGCACATTTCTGCCTTTGCTCACACTGAAAGTTTTATGGATCTGCCCCTGTTCTGGAAACACAGCACACCTGTGTGGCACAACCAACTGTTTGGAAACCACCGGTGCACAGGTAATGACACCCAATCTCTCAACTAAAGTCAATAAATTGTAGTGTAGACATGAAAAAAAAAAACTTTTATTAAAACAGGCTTTTTGTGGTTGGTGTTTCACAGAAAAAAAAATCAGGACAAATATTTCATTTTGTCATTCTTTTATGTTTTGCCATGAGATTATGTTTGCGACACACAGAGCCTTGGAATCACAGCAGCGAGGTATAAATGCAGCCTCACGCACTAACAAAAACCTTTCTGTAATATCACACTGAATAATTTACACCGCAGAGCTGAGAGGAAGGAGTGTGTGTGTGTGTGTGTGTGTGTGTGTGTGTGTGTGTGTGTGTGTGTGTGTGTGTGTGTGTATTTGCACAGTTTTAGCAACACGAGTCCAGAACTCCATCCATGATTCATGTGCTGCATCCTAAACTGCAAACAGACAGAGCGAAGGAGGCAGTGGATGATGGATGATGTCCATCCAGAAGCACTCTTTCTGCAAGGCAGAATCAAATTATGAAGGATGACAACTAGTATCACTTTCTGCTCCCACTTGTACTTATTGGATTCACAGCAGATTATCGAGGACACGTCTACATCCCATTTTTAACTTTGACATTAAGGGGCAGGGTTCCCCGATCCCTTGTTACCCTGCCAGTAAGGTTTGCTCCGGACTATATATAAGCTTCATAATAATCATATAAAAAACAGAAAATCATGTCACAATCAGTGTCAACAGCAATTAACGAACATTAGACATTCTTTTAGAAGCCAGAGTAACATGAGGGTGTTGAAGCAGGAGC
Organism: Kryptolebias marmoratus; assembly: GCF_001649575.2. Lineage (NCBI taxonomy): Eukaryota > Metazoa > Chordata > Actinopteri > Cyprinodontiformes > Rivulidae > Kryptolebias > Kryptolebias marmoratus. The sequence continues at coordinate 971,211 of NC_051431.1, forward strand.
ATCTCAAGTCTTAATGTGAGGCTTAAAAGTTTCACAAGTAAAATAAAGGAAAACTTTCTAAAAGAAGCATCAAGTTGAGTTCTTCCTCTGATTGTTTGATGGCAGCTGCAGCAACCTAATCTGAAGTGTTGTCTAAGTCAATTTATTTACAACTCAAACTCCAACAGTTGAAAACACAACAGAAGAATTTCTTTGTGCAACAACGAGAACAGGAGAACCTTCAACAGAGAATTTATTTAATGGTTCATCCATGACCAGTGTAAAAGATACACAGCAAACTCTTGTTGTAGCTCCTAAAGGTTAAAGTTGGTTGCTGCAACCTTCATGCTTCTAAAGACATCCAGATATAAATACACGACAATGACAGGATTCCCAAACCTTGCAGACTGACGGGTGATTTAATGGTATTTTACAAAGAAAGAAAGTGAGACAGCATGAAATAACACTTGTCAATCAGACACTGGCATTGTTGTGACATAAAGAAAAAATAAACAATACTTAAGACTAATATACTTTTATTTTACAAATCACTTTTCTATCTCTCTACTAACTGATGTAAGAGGCCAGAAACTGAGCCCGATGTTTCACAGAGTTGTCTGTTTCTTAACATTACTGCCCCTCTGATTAGTTAATAAAACTAATAAATCAGCAGATATCTGCATCTTTCAGCCATTTTAAGCTCCGAGATTCTAATCTGTTGTCTTTAAAACGTTAGAGCTGATCCAGATCTGGGTAAACAACGTTCTTCCTCCTCCTGAAGGTTTCTTACAAAGCTAAAATTTGACTAATTTCTAAATGTGACCATCTAGACTCTAAAATGAACAATCGATTGTCTAATTGCAGCTTTTCATCGTTCTGTCCTCCCAGCTCTGATTCAGAAACTGATTTCACACCCACATGTTCACAGTTTATTTTCTGAACAGGCTTAAATCCTGCTTTGAATGATTTTTGTTGAGAATTATGCTCTCAGTTTTCATAAATATGGCAGTAAATCAGTTGTGCGCTGATGTGGTGTATCCAAGGTTCTGAAATTTCAATTTATTACGCCGACGAACCGGCTCCTTTGAAGTGAGAGCAGAAACTTTCCAACCAGAACGCTGCAGGTTCTGTTCAATTAGAGTTTGTGTTTAGAAAAGCGACACCTAAAACAAAACTTTGCTCTGGTGAAACTGATCCTCTGGAAAGCCTTCACAGTGAAACAAGGCTGTTATCGTTTATCTCTCCCCTTCAGAACGGACCCATCAGTGGTTGACCCGGCTCCTGTTACCTGTCTGACGTGACGTTCTGACTCTCAAAAGAAGCAACGTTCATGAACTAAGCTGCAGTCTTTTCTTCTGTTTTCAGGCTGATAAACGAGGAGGCTTATGGTGACGTCTGACTGCGAGCAGATGAAGACGACTCGGACCAACGACAGACTGACGCTGATGACACTTGTGTTGTTTCCAGAACCCCTGGGAGTTCATCTAGCTTTCATTCCCTGCTGTGTTCGCTGGCCAGAAACCGGCTTCCTCTTCTCATTCCAGCAGCTGAACTCAGTTCGTTTTAGCTGCGAGATGCACTTAAGGAGGGGTTGAATGGTGTCATAAACTCGTTAAGGAACAAAAAAAGAAAATGAAACAGAAACAAAACAGAAGCCAAAGTTCTCTTTTTCCCAGGCAGTGTGAATATGTTCCTGATCATAACTGCCAGAAAGCAGATCCAACTATTCCTGTGAGAACATGTTTGTAAAAAGTACGACAGTTATATACGTAAAACACCAAATAATCATTTGTTCTTGAAAAAAGTAAAATATATTGCTATACAGCATGTATAAATTATTTCCAGATTCATAAAATCTGCTAAGTAAAGGAGTTTGTATTTCATTAAGTTTAACTTTATTTATTTGACACTTTTCAAGCTCAAGTGAAGCTCGGAGTGCAGAACAATCCAAATCATGACGTAAAATTAAAATATTTATACATATTTCTAATTAAATCAATGAAGTAATGGTAAAATGGATAAACATGTATGAAAGTTACAAACTAAGTATAAATAATAACTCTCAGGAGTACATATAAGAACACACAGGAAGTCAACTAAAATAAAATATAACTGTAGGTGATGTGAGTTTTAAAGCAGGGAGCGAATCAGAGCCACGACCGGAAACAGGAAGTCGATTCCAGAGCAGACGGACGTTGAAACTCAAAGCTCTGCCTCCAACTCTGCTTTTAGGAGAACAATGAGTAAACCAGCAGCTGGAGACCACGGTGTTCTGGTGGGGCAGGACGGGTTGAAGAAAGAAGATGACACCAGGCCATGAAAAAGAAGGATTTCAAACTGAATTCTGAACTGGCAGCCAGTTTAACGCTGCTAAAACTGGAGAAATCTGATTTGATTGTTCAAATTTGAAGCTGAAGTTTCACACCATCATGTTTACTGTACACATTTTCCTGCTTGGCTTCATTGCATCAAAATTGCACCTAAACATTCCAGCTTTTTAAATATTTTAGGAGCCAGCTGAATGTTTACTGCTGGATGCTGCCCGAAGGTGACAGTATAAACTGTCAATCACCAAATAACTGAACTCAGAGGATTTGGAATAATTCTGAACTCGAGTCAGAGGAAACCTAAGCTCCTTAGATGTGTTTCTGATACTGCAATCCCATTTTAGTAAATAGCTTCCTGCGGCATCATCAGGATTTCATGTGGACAACACGTGGGGTCTTTCTGCCACACAAAAGCACAGCAATAAGAAAAGCACACAGACAGCATCTCTGACAGACTTAACTCCGTCACCGTCACACACATAGACGCTCCCCACTGGTTATCTGCAGCAAGCAGCAAAGGTTTCCTTCCTAATCTGAGGAAACATAAAGAAACCTTGTGGCTTGTCTCTGAGGTCCGAGTTAATCCCGTTTGCTCAAAGTTAGTGGAAATGTAAAGGGAGATGGACAGGAATGAAAAACAGATGTCAGCTTTGATTAATAAACTAAGGGAAGTCGTTTAAAACAGAAAATAAAAGCTCTAAAATTTGAAAGAACGTTTAAAGGTGGCTGATAGCTGAAGAAGAGATTCATGAAGGAAAACAAAAGTAAAAAAGCAGCAACAAACTAAACAAATAGTGTCAAAAAAATGATCTGTGGATCATGGCTTACCTCATAGATCTAATAAATTAAATCACATTTCAAAAGAAAGTTTTAAACCCTAACAACTAATGAATTCATGCTTTCAGAAGAAGGGTGAGTCCAGAAAAGTTATTTCATTTGATGCAAACCGGTTTTGTTCTTTATCAGAAAATATCTGTTTGATTAGTCTAAAAAACAATTATTTTCTCTAAATTATGTGACAATTTTCCTCAACTAGGTGATTAAAACATGCAGCCTTAAATTAAAAACAAAGCTTCTCTCCTCGTGACTTCTGTCTAAGTGATGAGACTGTTTACAGCTGCGGAGTTCCTCAAGGATCTGTTCTCGGTCCGTTTTGGTTCTCTATCCAAGGTCGTTATTTGTTCAGATTTTATTCTATTATTATTATTATATTATTCTATTATTTCTAGATCTACCTCCCACAAAAAAAGAACACAACAGTCCCTCTGAATGATCTAAAATCATGGATGGCTTTAAGCTTTCTGAACTTATATGAAAATAAAACTGACATAATCCTTATCAGACCATCTGTAGGTCTTTTGGGCCTTTAAAAAAAATTAAACATCTCTAAAAGCGTGGGTCTTATTTTTGACAACATGCTTTCTTTATCAGACAGAAAAATATTTTTGTTATAACTAGTTTTTTTCCAGCTGAGTGATTTAGCTAAGATCAGGTCATTTCTCTAATTTTCAGACTTTAAGAAAGGGATTCGTACCTTCATTTCCTCCAGACTTGATAGCTGTAGCAGCTTTTATTTTGAAATCACCTGATCTCTGCTCATACAAATGCTGCAGCTCGACTCCTGACTCCAGGGATCTCACCTGGTCCTGGCTTCTCTGAATCAACTCCATGTTCATTTTATTTTACGCACCAGAAAAAACACCTATTTTTTTAAATGGTTGACTTGATTTTATAAGTAAACGGATCCAGATGATAACTTTAGACTTTATTGTTGGTTCCACACTGATGAATAAAGTGAAACTTGGGGACCTCTGAGACAGTGAAAGAGTTAACTGATGTGACTGATGGACCGAAGTCTCAGCGTTGGTGTCGCTGATAGACTGAGGTGAACACGACGAGCTGAGAAGAAGAGGCCAGCTCTTCTGGAGGGGATTAGAGGCTCCCTGCCGTGTGTTTTGTTTGTTTATCTCATATGAACTTGTTCAGAGTTGTTGTCTTTCATATCATGTTGTACGGCGATGCTTTGATGAAAAAAGTTGCACATCTGCTCCAAGCTTTTTCCTTCATCACTGCGCTGCTCCTGTCTTTTATTAGATTCTCTTTTATCTCTCTGTTCTCTCTGCTGTGAGGAGTCCTATGGAGGAAGGATAGAAAGATTAGGATTTATCAGACTCACTGCAGTTCGGTTTTATTAATGTGTCACAGTCGTCTGAGGGAAATGACCCGGAAGTATCCAAGTAGAGCTCGTGGTGCCGTGATTGAGAGGGGTTGGGAGAAGGGCTGAGGAGCAGCTTTACACATGAGAGGCGGGAAAATGAGGCATAAAAAGTCACTTTATCGAGTTAAAAGGAAACCAAAGATGCTGTAACTGCAGAAAACTGTAAGAAGTTCAAAACTAAACACTGAACTTAAAGTGAGAGACAAAACAGACCTTCACAGTCTGTGTCTGTGTTGTTAACGCTTCATACCTGCAGTTCAATATTATTATTTATTTATTACTGCAAAGCCTTTTTAAAACAATGGTTTATATATTTGGCTCATATGAATAAACTGATTGATTGAACTGAATGAAACTGATGAATATTTTTGTGACAACTATCCTTTTATTGATTTGATTCCGAATCACTGCTTAGTGTAAATAAAGTATTTTACAAATATCTCCTCCAACTGTTTCCTTTGTCTCAACAAGGTCAGGAAAAAGAGCTGAGAAAGAAATTAGACGGTACTATTTTACACTGAGCTCTTACACCTGAAAGGAATTTAAAAAAACAAACTAAAAGCAAAACAAATGAATGCACAAAATGTAACACTTTGGAGAAGAAAAGTCAGAAATGCTAAAAACTCGGAAAGTGGGAATTAAAAGATTAAAACACGAACGAAGAAACAAAACCCCACAGATTGGGATGAAACGACACCAGTCATCAGTTCGTCTCTGTCTCAGTACGTCCAGCTCTAAGATGTCTCACAAACAGGATCTATAAGTTCAGAGTTTGGTTTTTGAGGAAGGAATAAATCGGTTAAACTGTCTCATTGTCCTGCTTCTGCTTCAGGGTCCAGTTTATGAATCTGCTGCTTTCAAAGACTGACAGATTGTTTTATTGGGAAATATTGCAGCTGAACAAATAAAAGCATCATGAGAGGAGCAGAGGAGAACAGATGGAGGCTGTGAGTTCACATAAAGGTTGTTATCTATAAATCTGAATAAAAACGAAAAGAAAAGAGGCTCTGTCAAACAACATGACTGAGAGGAAAGAAATGGTTCAATAAAGCTGACAAAAAGAAAAGAAAATCATGTGTGTCACACACAAAAAAAATCTATTTACACACGTTTTGCCATAAAATCGCACTGATGGGGAATACTTTGTGTATTTGTGTAACGTCCCTGCAGAGCTTCAAATCCATTTATACTTTCAATAAAAGTACATCACATAATGTGTGCAGAAGCTCACCAGTCTTCTGTTTGAAATATTCCTTCAGGATTGTTGCATTAATAAACATTTCCCTCCACACACAAAGCCAGCCAGCATCCAACTCTCTTCTTCCTTTGATTTCTTATCAGCAGACTCCAAAACCTTCTAATAAATGTTAAAAACAGTTCAGGAAAGAAGCAGGAATGTTATTGGGGCTCTTAAACTTTCCTTCTGCTTTATCTTTGTTTTGTTTTTTTTAATCTACTTCACTTCATCTTTCCTCAGACTGATTCCTTCTTATCATGCATCTTCTAGATGCAGGATCTGCCTCCTTTTTTAGTATTTTTTTAATTAAAAGTCTCATGTTTAGGTCTTTGACTCGTCACAGTTGTTCATTTTTACCCTCTTTCTGTCTTCCCTTTTCTCCTGTTTACCACCATCCTCATCTTCCTGCTCTTCCTCTTTTCGGGAGGAGGATAAACCCACAGAGCGATAATCTGTAGCTAAACAGTTAGCTGATCCTTTAAAAGCTGTGCTACAGAGGGGAGGAGAGTGTTTACATGGCCTCAAGCAAATGTGCTGCACTGCTGGGAAATTAATTAGCTGACCCAACTCTCAGAGAACTCTTCTTCCTCCTCCTCCTCCTCCTCTTCCCCCCATGCCAAGTCATTCCTGCTTTTTCTCTGTCATATCCTTGGATTTTTTTTTTAGCTGTTAGAAATGTGGCAGATTTAGAAAAACGGAGGGAAAAATATGAACTTTAAAGCTGTGAGGACTAATATTTTCATACAGCAGGAGGGGTTACAGTTTATGACTGAAGCTGATATGCTTGAAGAGAACGTGCAAACTTAAATTATATATATGATCCACTGTAGGAACACCTCCTCCCAAAAAGAGACTGATTAGAGTTTGATATTAGACTAGCTGTGAGCTTCTTCAAACCAGATTTATTCTCGTCTGCTGCTGAAAGGAGACGATTGTTTTAGCTCATGTTGGTGTGCTTGTGTCTGTCCTTTACCAAAATGTCTCATGAGCCACAGGACAGGTTCTAATAAATCTCTCAAAGTTATCCCTGGATCGACGTCTACAGCTGATTAACATTTAGAGTCAAATCAGTTCAAGATGGCCACCACAGCCAACTCAATTCTGCAGATACTGAGCCTTAATTTCAGGTGGTAGTAGCTGAAAGTGAAAGTGAAAGTGACAAAGTGCTTCACAACACAGAAACAACAATCAGGTACCGAATCAAACATCATAATCAAATACAGATCAATCATGTATAATCTAAATGAAATATAGGATAATCTAAATAAAATCATGATTAAGTTAAAGCTGAACTAAACAACAATCAGGCTAAGACAGTCAAAATATGAGCTAAGATAAACTAAACTAAAAGCTAGCTCGCTGAGAGTCCTTCAAACAGAAACTCTGAGCATCACAATGAGTGATATTTTGTCTTCAATGATTCACGGAGGCTTTTCTCAGAGAAGAGGTGGAAGGGTTGGCCTGTGGCGAGCAACAGTCAAACATTTATTTGATTAAAAAAAGCAAAAATTACATGAAGTTTTATTAAGCAGCTGGTTGTGTTATTTATTAATAAAAGTGTCTGAGCTGGAACCAATCAACTAAAGAAGCTCAAAGTAAATGTTTTCAGTGTTTTTAGTGAAGTCGTTTCTCCTTTAATATGTTTTCCTGTCATCATCAGGCGTTCTTTCGAACACGTGATCCGTCCAATCATTCGCCTCTGATTTGTCTGATCACTAAACGAGCGAACTCCTTTCAGATGTCAGGCCTGCGTTGCTGGAGGGGCTGAAATGAAAAGAGCAGGTTCACGCTGTGCTAAAATCACAACCTGGAGTTTTCTTTCCACTCCATCTCCCAGATTTGAATGTATTTGATTTGAGGTTTTGGGGAGAGGAAGCGTTTTAAGGTGGCTGTTTGGCGTGAAGGGCCACACGGAGCTGGAAATCAGGCACAGCTCACCGGGGATCGGCCTCACCGACGGTTTGAAAGCAGCCTTGATTCTTTGAAATACCGCACTCATTTGCTGGCACAAGTTGTTTCTCAACCCTGAGGAATGAATTATGAATCAGTCCTGTAAATGGAAAATATAGAAAGTGTTGTGTTGTGTGAAAGTGAGGTTGCAGCCAGAGGTAGATGTTCAAACTTCTAAGTGTGTGTTTCAAACTTGTAACCAAGACCCGTTTTTCAAGTGCAATCATCATATATTGTATGCAGGCTGATAAATCCACATGTGACTGATATTTATTTTATATATCACTGCAGAAAACTCATGTTTACATTTGGCTGCAGCAGTAGGATGAGCTTCACTTCACAAGTATTTGTCACTGAATTATGTTTCCATTTACTGCAACTTTCTTTCACAATAAATATGGAACATTTTCTCGTCTTTGTCTGGTTTAACTTTTCTGTGTATCCCCTTCAGACAGTTAGGTTTCTGTTTTCATGTTTCCCGGTTTCTCCTGTATACGCTGCCACTCAACACCTGTTGTTCATCTGCTCATTAACCCACCTGTCTTCATTAACCAATCATCCATCCCAGCGTTTCGAAGCTCCACGTTTTTCCTCAGCTGCTGTCAGATTCTCATCCTTCATGCTTGTTCCCTGACTGTCTGATAGGATGGGGCTCAGTATAAAGTGGAGTGGCCCACTGGTTGCTGCATCTCCTTTAGTTCAGACATCTACCTGTGAAGCTGCCATCTGCCTCTTTTTGTTACAAGAAAAGATGCACGTTACAGAACACTTCAGGGGACTTTTATCTCCATCCAATGCTGCTGTGTTTTACTTCTGCAGAGACGGAAAACCATCAACCAGCAGTGGGCAAACTAATTATCCAGTCCAGGGTTGATATGAGATGTTCTGAGGTTCTGTTTGAATGTGACATATCCTGCAGGAGTTTCTTTTGTAATGGTTTTTAGTTTATTTTTATATTGAAAATAAATATACAGTAAAAGCTCAGGTTTATTCCCCGCCTCCAACATAACTTGGTTGTTTTGTTTTAGCGTGCAGGAAACAGAAAACTGAGGATAAGTATGTGTGTTGTGAAAAAGGAACAAGGTTTCCTGGTTTTAGAGAGAAAAATGAGACTTTTCTTCATGCATCTTTGCTCAGTTTTCAGTCAGAGGTAAAAACAGAGTGTGAGATCTCAGAGTTCAATAGTACAGAGTTGTCAGAGCAGATTATTGTTCCCACCCACCCCCCCATTGTATGAAGAAGTCTTCAGGGTTTTTATTACAGCCTGGAGTTTCAAGAACTGACTTCATTAATTAGACACCTCCCTCTTTTTTACACAAGATTGTCAAAATCAGCATCTGCAGTTTATTTTGATGCATCTCAACAACCCAACAGCAGCAGGTGATGTTCAAACTCCCACACAAAAAGAAACTTTCATCTCCAATCAAAGTCTGGAACCTTTCATCTGTCATTTGGCTGCATTTAGGTGAGAAATAAAGCTTCTGAAGTCAGATGTTCACTGGTTGTAACCTGCTTTTCTTTACAGCGGAGGGATGCATCTGGATAGAAAAGAACCAGGATCTCATAAATCTGCAATACATGGTACAGAAACAAATCTTCCAAACGTAAAATAAAATACTGCAAAACCAGAGCCAGTACGCTGATGGAGATTACAAAGAATGTTCTGAAGAAACTGAAGAGTTCTCAATGTCATTCTGTGGTGAAAATATTTGTAAATAAAGTTGGAAAGAGCTAAACATTTTAATATATGAATATCTAAAATAGTACAAAGTACGCAGAAGTAATTCAATTGCAAAATGTTTGGGAAAAATAAAAAACAAAAAACAGGAAATCAGCTGAATTAGCTTTCACGCCATTCATATGAAGATACTGGAGACTGCATCCCAATTAAATGCTACTTTAGAAGCTAAACAAAATTCTAGCTGAATTTAAAGATGTAGGAAAGTCGGTCACCAGCAGAGTTTCAGTAACACTTACAGTCCTGCTCTTTCTGCATTTTCTACCCTGTGTGCCAGCATATGCATATCATCTGGCCCAGTTTCGCTCTCTGCACCCTCCGTCACTCTGACAAACTGTGCGCTGTTCACTGATGTGACTGAACACAACGGGGGAGCTCCCACATGTCCTAAATCCAAGGCTCAGCTTGGAGTTTAACAAGTGAATAAAAACCCCTTCAGAGAATAAAAACACCTCTCTGTTTTCCAAATTTATCACATATTCTGTTTCATCTTTTTATTTATGCTCCTTCATGCTGCAGCGCGCTGCTTCAAGCACATCGGCAACTTGGGTTTTAGGTTTATTGTCTCCTTTTATTACTTGATGAAGTAAAATGAGTAAATTAAGTGCCAGTAAAATTCCTGGCACTGGGTTGAGTTTTATATTAGAAATTTTTAACTGAAGTATCAGGAGAAGCACAGGTGTGTTAATTAGGCATGGGGAATGATTTTCTAATATTCAAAGTTAAAATGGCCAAATTTTTAATTAATATGATCATCACAAATGTTTCCTAAAGCTGTAAGGTTCTTTCTTTCAACAACACCTACCGCCCCCCCTCCCAAACAACTTGAGAGCCTCCCAGGGTATGCTTCTACAGTTGGTTTATTTTGAAAGATTAGAAAGTGAAAACTTTGGTTATGGATACCGGGCACTTTTCTTACAGCCGCCTTTTTGAGGCACTGGAACTGGAATGGATGGGGAGCTTTAGAGATGGACGGGAATGAAAAGATGGAGACCTGGGGGACAACTTTGTGGAGTGGCTTCGTAGGAATCATCTGCTCCTGAGCATGGACAAGACAGAGGAGATGGTGCTCAACTTCAGGAAGAAAAAGCAACATCTTGAGGGAGTAACTGGACAGATGAGTACATTTGACCATCAGGCTGGACTGGAGCACCGACACCGATGCTGAGCTAACTGTTTTCTGAGGAAGCTCAGATCCTTCAACATGTGCAGTAAGATGCTGGAGATGTTGTATCAGTTTGTGGCTGCAGGTGCCATCTTCACTGCCGTGGTCTGCTCAGGGGAAGCCAGCAGGCTCAATAAACTGATTACAAAAGAAGGAAAAAATCATCAGACAGGACTCTGAGACATTTGAGCCAGTGAGGGACACGAGGTCATTGAACAAACTGCTCTCCATTGTGGACAACCCATTCCATTCATGACACCCTACAAAAGCAGTGAAGCTCCTTTTCAACAGAGTCACTCTCTGCTGCCACAGAAAACACTACAGGAAATCAATCCTGCCATTTGTAATTTCACTTTATAACAGCTGATCTGTAACAGATAAACTCCAGCAAACCTCTACCGACAAACAACTACTATAATACTATAATATGTACATTATACCTCACCATCACTGCACAGTGCCACCGTAAATATGTAAATACTGAGTACCCTGCCATCATTACATTACCTCTGTCTTAATTTGTACTCATCAGTTTGTGTGGTTTTGTTTTATTGCAGTTAATTTGAACCTGTCTGCTGCTGTGACAACCTGATTTCCCTCAGGGGACCAATAACATGCCTTTCTAATCGTTTCTGTTCTATTCAGCATGTTGAGAACTTGATTCAGAAGAACTGAATCTTGTTAAACCCAGAAGCAAAAAAGATGTTTTGACCAAATGTCTATGCAATAATGTGTCACCTGGAACTGATGGCAAAGCTGCATCTTTTACAGCCTCAGAACTACTGCATTACTGCCCACTGCACGTCTCCCATTTCTCTGAAAGTATCAGCACTTTTCTTGTTTATAATTCAAAATGTCTATTTATGTAAGTCACTGCAGGTAGAGGTTTCCAGTTGGTGGACATTTATCTGCTTTCTAGCTCAAAAGGGTCCTTGAATATTTGAATATTCAAAAGACTGATCAATTACAGGCAGATTTAAGGAGTGTTTTTGCAACTAAACTCCTTGTAAAAGTCCAAGTGTAGTTGTTTTTTGTTTAAACTGATATTCCATGCAGCCGGTGTAAACCTTCTTCCAAGCAGCAGAATAAAGTTCTCATCCTGAAGAGCTCTGGAGCACCTCTGGATGTGTTTTTGATGGAGAGGGTTACAAAGGAAGTGTTGGGTGTTTGAGTGCAGGGAGTTGGAGTTGTGTTGGTGGGGGGTCTGTTAGCTAAGGATTTCCCCTCCGGCTGCCTGTGCTTCTTCTTTGGTCGGCAGTAAAGCAGTGATTCAGCTCCAAACCAGAAGGTCAAGTTGAGCTTCACAGCCTCTTTGCTCAACAAAGACTCCCAGCTTCACAAACATGTCAGAGAGTGCCGACCAGGAGCTGCAAAACAAGTGGCTCCTCGGCGGAGAAGAGTATTTAGACTTACTTCTGTTTCGAGTATTGCCAGGGTCATCATTCTTTCATCCTGTCTCACACTTTCATTCCTCTTCTGTCTTTCAGGTGTTGCTTAAAGGATTTAGGAGATACAAAAGGTACCTTTTGATCCCTGGTTGTGCCGTCATTGAACAAATACAAATAAATACATATAGACATGCAGATCTCTCTAACAAGTGAAAATAAATGAGGCACTGAGTCAAAAACCTCTGATGTTATTTACAGACTTACAGCTCTGTAAAAATGACATTTTTTCAAAAAGACTCATGAGTAGAGTTCAGCAGTTAACCAGGTGGATGGGGGATGACTTTGAGGCTGGTATTTCCATCTCTCAGACTCTGCTGGACCTTCTTGTGGGCTCTGGGAGAACGAACTGTCGTTGGTGGTAAGAGATTATGATAAATGAAGCCTAGGCGTAAATTCAGACTGGAAGACCTGCTTCAGCCTCACCTGCATCTAATCGCTGCGTCGAGCACCTCCACTCCACCCTATCAGCATCAGACCGCGCCTCCATCTCAGCCCATCAGCATCCGACCGCGCCTCCAGTGTATCCAATCAGCGAGCAAGCCTTCGTTTAAA
>NC_051431.1:983911-987334 GCF_001649575.2 Kryptolebias marmoratus
GGGGAAGACGCCTCTAATGCTCAACCTGAGCTTCTCCTCGAAACGCATTGCTATTGTCGGCACTCACGTCTTCCACCGGGGTCAGAGCACCAAATATCTTATGTCATTCATGTCAAATAAAACCATTTAATTGCAGCTTCTCTTTGTCATGAGTCTCTCCAGGTTGAAATGTTCTTTTATGGGCTGAACCTGGATATCGGTGTTTTGCTTGGCCACCCTAACGTCACGATGCAGGGATTTCTGGCCTGCAGACAACAGCAACTAGAAATCTGTCACTGGAACAGCAGCAGGAGGAGGAGGAGAGGATTTGAAAGGACAAGACGGTATCCCTGAGGAAATCCGGGTTCATCGAGAAAGAAAGACAGGTTCAACATCCAGAAGAAGCCATGTCTGAGGAAACACTCCACCTTAGTGTTTGAAAGAGTAGCTGCAGTGTGTGACTGTCCTAATGGTCCTGATGAGAGGGACTAAAGCCAGTATCTCATAGGCTGTGACTGCCGGAGACGAGATACCAAACAACATCCACGAGGGACGCTCCAAAATCTTCAGTTTTCTTGCATGAGTCAAAGAGGCCTGCAATGTTGTCGTCTGAATTTTGAACATATTTAAGAAATTTGTGCAACAATTTATTTTCCTCAGAGTACTCAGAGATGCCGCAGGCATCTTGATTCCATCTCAGTTTAGTGTCTGTAAATTCTAAAGCGTCAAAAATGTTCATTTCAAAAAAGTTCTTCAGTAGATTAAATCATAAACTGAGTTTATTCTTTAATTTAAAACACAGTTTGTCTTGGTATGAAAACCTGTTCATGTGATTCAGTCTATGATCCGCCTCAGACATCCCGTGAGAAGGTGTGCAAACCCTGTGCACCACTTTATCTGCTGGTAAATGAGTGAGTTAAACTGGTTAACACAGTTACCATTCACTGCAGAGGATCTGAACTGTGCTGCAGCAGAGGAGCTTTTTGCTCTTCTTAGAAAAGCTCTGGGAAGGAAACTTTGTCACATGATTTATTTGCTGCTTTGCTGATTTCCTGCAGTGTTTTTTGGTTGTTTGTTTTGTTTGTTTTATTGTTTTAAAGCCGTATAAACTACAGCTCTATGCTGCATTTGGCTCAAAACTACTAAGATATAAATATGCACAAGAAAACATTTAATATTCTTTATTTAAACAACAATAATGTCAGAACTTTAAAAAGTCAATAAATCATTGAAGGGACTGAAAGTTCTGATTTTACATTTCAAGCCTTTAAGACTTCACTGATTTCACCTTTTGGAGCCGCAGAGACAGAATCAGGACTGAGTACAGCAGAAACGCTGATCTGGCACTTTGTAGAAATCCAACAGAAGAGCAATGAGTTTATCCTTTTTGACTGCAACTAAGTGAACTCGTGTTATTTTATTTAAGATGTCAAAAATAATTTTAGATTTCATGCTGGAGCTTTTTTTTTGTTTCTTGCTCTGCTTTTTTTTCTTTGGCTTTTAAGTCTTACTCCTTGGTCTTACCGTCCTTTTCTCCCCCCACCCTCCATCATTTTACCTGCAAAAAGAAAACATGAAAATTTTAGAGACGTGCTGAAGCACCGAAGATGCGATGCGTGCCTTATCTTGCATAATTCCTCTTTCTTGCAGCAGCTGAGCGTTCTGCACAAATGACATAAAGCTGCTGCAGGCAGCTACTGAGCGAAAGGAGCAATGACAAAAACAGTAGTACAGAAGGATGCAGGGATAATTATAGTGCTTGTTAAAACTGTTGGTATGCTCACATATTAAAAAGGTGCAAAAGATAACTTCACTCATTACCATGGTGTTAACACTTTCCTTCGAACGCTTATTGTGCATTCACAGCCTTCCAGAGCACCTGGCCTGGCTGCAATTTATTTTTATTTCATATTTATTTCATCAACAGTGTGTTGATTTTCCTTTTAAATGTTTTATGAGGACAGAGATTGATTTGTAGAGGTCTATAAGAGGAATTTAAAAGCCTGTTCTGCCTCCCAGCTGCATCTGTGCCTTAAAATAAATATGGCTTTTAGAATTACAGCCTCATATGTGGTGACAAACCTGAGCAAGATGCTGTGAATTTTTCATGAAGTTGTAATGCTAAAATATTCCACTGGGTGCTCGCAATATTCCCACCTCTGCTTATGTGTGTTCTGAAGTGGCAACTTGAATAATGCGGTTTAAAATCCCAGACGTTTGCTTCTGGATGCAGAAGTTTGATGCAAAAACACAGATTTCTCCCCACAGACTCACAAACAGACCTGCACCCAGGAGAGGGGGGTATGCAGAAACTGTAAATAAAGAAAGAGCAATGGGAGGAAACTGTGCCGAAGTAGGAAGAATAGAAGAAGATGAAGAGCGGGCGATTAATAAAAGGGAAGAAGGCAGAGAGGAGAGAAGAGCTGAGCTTATTCTTCAGACTGGAAGCCTAATTTTAGAATCAGGAATTGTGAAGAAATCTCAGTGCTCATTGTTTCAAAGTCTCTTGGAAGATATAATTTTCATGTCTTTCTTTGTGATCTGAGAGGCTTCAGATGACACTAAGTGTTGTTTCAACCTGGCTGCACAAAAAAACTGAACATTTCAATCACCGACAGCTAATTAGACAAATTTCATTCCTCTGAATAGTTTTAATTTTTTGGTTTATTTATTTCAAATAGTTCTATGTTGATCCAGATCTTGGTCTCTGCCGTGGTGGCCGCGGAGGAGAGTCTAAATAATTCTCTCATTAGAGAATTATTCTCTCATTAGAGAATTATTCTGCAGGAATACAAACTGTGGATTAAATATCTCCACAGTCAGACATTCAGAGAGAGCCTGCCTCTAAAAACACGACTTTTCTTTTCACTTTGTGCTGAGAGACGACTAGTTGTGTCCCTCAGCATGAGAAAAATGGTTTATTTCATGCCTTTTTCTATGATTTGTTTTAACATCATCTTCATGTCAACACCACAATTTTTAAAAAAAATAATGTTTCCATTTTACCGTTTCCTCAGTTCAGGCACTTTATTAAGTTTTGCTTCCATGAATTTTCGGAATTATCAATAAAATATCAAATGGCCTGTGTAAAAGCTCAGGGAGGGGTCTGATCTGTGAGGAGTACATGTGGAAACTGATCTCCAAAATATGTAAGAAGAACACGTAGCGTGGCTAAGATTGCAAAATTACAGGAATTTTCTAAGTTGGAAACTTTTCCTGGGAACTGATGGGAATAAACCTGGAATTTAAACTAAAGAAGTTCACCTTCATGCACTGTGGCTTCTCCATCAACACGTGCACAGATGATTTCTACAACTCTCGACTACTGAAGCTACACTTGTGCTGTGAAGTATTATGATATCCATCCATCCATCCATCCATCCATTCTCTTCCGCTTATCCGGGGTCGGGTCGCGGGGGCAGCAGCCTAAGCAGGGAGACCCAG